>NW_021680452.1:1674099-1677332 GCF_001412515.2 Diachasma alloeum | reverse complement strand
GGGGGGGGGGTAGAGGAGTGACGGGAGGGAAGGAGTACTCTTTCTATATAGGTATATTTATTATGACCAAGAGATCGGCGGGTTCAAGACCCTTTTTCTTCAGTCACTGTGTGTATGGTAGCCGGCGATGTGTGTGTGCGCAAAACCGCGAGGTCACGCGTACACACGATACATACAACTTGGGTATCATTGAACGAGAATCTATTGCCCTTGTCCAAGAGGAGAGGCCCCGTAAGACAAAGACCGCATTGATGTGGTTGTGAATAAGGGAAAATCGGGGAGATGAAGACATTTGAGGGCTTTGGGTGGCGATGAGCTATTTCTGGGAGACTTTTAGGGGAATTTAGGGGATAGTTGATGTAGCTAATTTTTCAAATTTTTGAACAAATTTTCTGCAAGAAGTTGTCGATATTTTTACTGATTGAACGTTAATCTCCTGGAGGCGATGATGAAGATCAATGGGCTTTCGGTTTGGAAAATATTGGTAAAACCGTATTGATATAGTTATAAATAAGAGGAAAATCAGGTAGATGAAGACATTTGAGGGTTTTGGGTGGCGATGAGTTATTTTTACGGGACTTTTGGAATTTAGGGGATAGTTGATGTAGCTAATTTTTCAAATTTTTGAACAAATTTTCTGCAAGAAGTTGTCGATATTTTTACTGATTGAACGTTAATCTCCTGGAGGCGATGATGAACATCCATTGATCAAAAAAGGTTATAACAAAAATTTTGCTGTCTCCCTTAGATTCTGAGATATTCATTGAAAGGTGGTCAATAATTAAAATTGACTTGTACCGTTTCACCACTTCGCTTTGACTATTGGTCAGTTTTTGACGAATATCTCGGAATCTAGAAGAGATAGAAAAATTTTTATTGTAACCTTTTTCATAGAGCCAATTGAGGGTTATAACAAAGGTCATGAGAAAAATTTTGCTATCTCTTTTAGATTCCGAGGTATTCAACAAAAACGGCCCAAAAGTCAAAATCGACTCAACTCTGTTTACTGCTTCGCTACTGAATTGTAATTGGTTTCTTTTTTTTTTTTTTTTTATAAGCGCGAAACCTACAGGTTCATACAGCCGTCAATAATGATAGTAATATTGATAATAGAAATAATGGAATAAATTAAATTTGTTTCTTTGAAAAAAAGGAGAATTTTCTCGAAATTTCTATAAAAAGCTAGAATGTTTTAGAATTCCGATAGATGGCGCCACTGCCGATAAGGAACCATAAGGACTCTTTCCCCAAATGTCCCCCGATAGTGAAAACACGTATCCACGTCAAAAAAACAAGTAAAATGAAATCGAAAGATACGAGATTCTCCGCGGATCCGAATATCGTCCTGAATTCTGGAGATATATTTTAACCCGAGACATAAATTTTTACATGTTTTCCGTGGCCCATCAATAACGGGGTGATAAAAATATACATGTACGTATACACTAAACCAGGGCCCTGTTGGCGGTTCGATTTACCTCGTGAGCCCCTGTTGTGGACCCAATGAAAAACCGGTTTTCTGTCTTTGTATATCCCTCCAACTCCGTTTCTGGGATCACAAAGAAAACCGGCCACTATAGCGCAGGATACGGGTTGGTGAATAAGTGTGTGGTATTCACCAACACAACACCATTCCTTTCTCCTTCTATTATTATATCCCTTCATTTCTCTCAAACACTGAGCCATCAGAAAGAGACAAAGAAAAAGGCTATCGCTGGTAGTACGACGTCCTATCGTTTTATAAGCTCTGCAATGTAGGCATAACCAGATATCCAGTCGTGTTGGTTCATCAATGGCCGTCTATTGGGGCAATGCTGAATTTTACTTTATTTTTCGTCCCCCTTCATCGCCGATGACGAGGAGACAATTGTCTGGAGAACTCTTGACCCGTCTCATTTCGCTGGACTATTTCACCTCGAGTAATCCTGATAATGGAGGGGGAATTCTATTGCTCGAGAGGTGACCTGAAGGATCCCCTCCCCCGCCTTTGCCATAATTTAAAACTCCGTGGGTCACTCGGTAGACCGCCCAAGAATTTTTGAGACCTTCCTGGAAAGTTGGGATGGGACATGAAGAACAAAAAAGGGACTCCGGAAACTAAATACTCCACTTCTGTCCCTGAAAATCTTCCAGTCGTCGTCTCCCCCTCCCGCCCAGGTTGGTGGGAGGGGGGGCGAGAGGGGCGACATCCTGAAATAGACAGGAGTGTATTCTCCACTTTTTATCCGCATGTTCACACTCTCATATTTATTCATCCATTTTAAGATACTAATGAGCACCCCTCGTCTCGGTGGCGTTATTTTTTTCAAGGCCGCATCTCCGTCATGCTTGTGTGCCTTGGTAATAAAAGTAAGGTTGAGAGCCCCCTCCCCTCCCCCCCGTGTAGTTTCCCCCGTCTCTCTTCGCCGCTCTCTCCCTCTCCCTCATTCCCATTTCGTCTGATTGTACTCCGTCTCGCACGACGACGTGCGTGACCCTACCATTTCACAAACCCGAGGTCAATCGCGAAAAAAAAAGTCGGGTATAACTCATCGTCGGGATGGTCTTATCAATGAGTGGCATTTATTCAAATATTAAGAGGCCGTGGAACCCCGCTGAACGAGTCAAAATGATTCCAATGATTCAACCCATTCGTTAAAATTTTTTTTCAATAGAAAGTTGAATTCGATAAGAATGAAAATAAAAATCAGTGAAACGGTTCAATTCGACTCATCTCCCGGTTGAGTTTTTGCGGAATATCTCGGAATCTAAGGGGGATAGCTAAATTTTCGTGATGACATTTGTTGTAGCTCTCAATTGGCTCTACAAAAAAGTTCATAACAAAAATTTTGCTGTCTCCCTTAGATTCTGAGATATTCAATGACAACTGGGTGATGGTCAAAATTGACTTGAAGCGTTTTACCACTTCGCTACAGAAATGCCTGGGAAAATAATTGGAATCGTTTTTTTTCTTTTCGTTTTGCTATTCTGAATGACTCGGGGGGACCCCTCATAATATAGTCGAAAATGCGCCCGGGTCAAACAGCAGTTGAATCGAGCCTGGAGTGCGTACTCATCGAGTGAATTTTGAACGTATAGTACTGTGTATGTTGCCCAATGAGGGGGTCTACTACGGCTCCACACACTCTATAGTAAATCGTGTATAGTACTATGAGTCAGTCACACCCACGAGAACGGAGTAGCCGGTCTTTCTGGTGGTGCTGGCTGGGAGCCGCGAGGGCGGGGGGGGGGGG
>NW_021680452.1:1640219-1668932 GCF_001412515.2 Diachasma alloeum | reverse complement strand
TTTTTTTTTTTTTTTATAAGCGCGAAACCTACAGGTTCATACAGCCGTCAATAATGATAGTAATATTGATAATAGAAATAATGGAATAAATTAAATTTGTTTCTTTGAAAAAAAGGAGAATTTTCTCGAATTTTCTATAAAAAAAATAGAATGTTTTAGAATTCCGATGAAGATCAATGGGCTTTCGGTTTAGAAAATATTGGTAAAACCGTATTAATACAGTTATAAATAAGAGGGAAATCGGGGAGATGAAGACATGTGAGGGTTTTGGGTGACAATGAGTAATTTTTAGGGGACTTTTGGAAATTAGGGGATAGTTGATGTAGCTAATTTTCCAAATTTTTGAACAAATTTTCTGCTGGAAGCTATCGATATTTTTACTAATTGAAGCACGTTAATGTTGAGGAGGAGATGGTGCAGATCAATGGGCTTTCGGTTTGAAAAATATTGATAAAACCGTATTGATATAGTTATAAATAAGAGGAAAATCAGGCAGATGAAGACATTTGAGGGCTTTGGGTGTCGATGAGTTATTTTTAGGGAACTTGGAATTTAAGGAATACTAGAATGCAGTTTTACAAATTTTTGAAGACATTTTCTGCAATTACCTATCGATATTTTTACAAGGAGATATTTCTCGAAAACTTACTTAAGAGTTAAGTCGACTTAAATCGTTTTACCGCTTCGCTACTGAATTTTCGTCGCAAAAATCCATTTAGTTGTTCCAAAAAATTATTATTTTTCACTCAATAAGAAATATTTCTAGCACGAACTATTCATTATTCTCAACTACCCAATGTATTTTGCTCCAGAAAACTTATCGTTTTATGCGAAACAAGGGAGCGAACGCGAGAGAATTCTTGAATACAACAATAATGATGATGATATGATAGGAGCCCTGTAACTTAGGAACAAGATATTTCTCGATTAACTTCACTCTGAGAGATATTTTCATCCTGAAAAAGTCCCATCTCGCGTTAATGATCCGCCTGTTGAGTCAGATATTTTGTTGCTAAAATAATCGCAGAGCTATTATCCATGTTTGAACCTTTTGTATGCTCAAATTAAACAATCTCCGTCTTGGAGATTATCCACGTGCGATTTTCTTAATTCAAACAAAACTTGTTTGAGACCGTAATTTCGTATCTCTCAGTACAGTTGATACAAGCAAAAAAATTCAGTCAACTCAGATCATTTCAGTGCCTCGTTTACATTGCTCAGATTTGTTGATATGCAATGAGTCCCAATATTGATAATATTGTTTCAGCAGTGAAGTGGTAGAACGGTTTAAGTCAACTTGGTCCTGAGCTGAGTTTTCGAGGAATATCTCCGAATCTGGGGGAGATGGCGAAATTTTTGTAATGACCTTTTTTGTAGAGAGAATGGAGGGCTACAAAAAAGGTTATGTCAAAAATTTCGCTATCTCCCTTGGATTTCGAGATATGCATTAAAAACTGGCCAATAGTGAAAATCAACTTGAACCGTTTTACAAAAGTGAGAAACAATATGCTTCCGAATGGTTATTTTTCACATCATTTCCCTCCGTCACGTGTAATTCATTTTATTAAATTGAATAAAATTTCTTTTTAACTCATTTTGTCAGATTTTCAACTTAGTTGAATGTTATCAGCATCATTATTCTTATTATCCCTTTTTTCTATACAACTGATTGTTCTTTTTACGGTCTCCTCTCAGCCCTTGGATAAAATGGCGATAGAAAAATTATATTTACACATACTTAAATGAATTTGAAACATCACATTTGAAGACATCATCAGAAAGCTCACTTTCAGGAAAATTCATGAAAAATTCGAAATTTTCAACAATCATCTTTTAACTTCGACTTGATGGAATTAAAACAAACATTTCAAGCTATGATTGAATTCATTTGGAGCATGATATTCAAAGATATCCCCGGAATTCTGATTTTTTTTAAATACAAAATTTTTACAAATTTTCAAATAAATCAAAATAACGATTATTGCTATCGCCTTCATCTTCGAGCTCGGTCTAAGGGACCGATTTTCGAAAAATTCGAAAATTAAAAAACAAATCGATTAATTGAATTTTAATTAATCGATAGGGCTCAACAATAATTGTTTAAGATAAAAATTTACGGCATTCATGTAAAATAGGCAGAAAAATTATCCTTAAAATATTAAAAATATATTCTCGATTCTTCCAAAATCATTTTGTACGCTTTTTATTAATAAAAAAAAAACGAAATCAGCTGTGTAGGAGTTGAATTTCAAAAAACTAATTCGTAATTGTTATTGTACACACTTTTTCAAAAATTAAAAAAAAACTGTAGCTCAAAAATTGGAGGCCCTGGCCTTGAAACTATTAATTTTCCTACACTAATTATTCATTTTTTCTAACTATTATAATAATTATTACTTAACCCATAAATATATCTAGTTAAACACCCAAAAATTCAACTGTTGTAACTCCCCTAAATCTAATCTGATGTATTGTACTTGTTTAACGGAATAAGTATGTAAGGAATTATCATTTATGTAAATCCATACAAAATCATTGTAATATTACTGCAGAATAAACCGTAAGGTTTAAATGCCTACAATAAAAAAAAATCATTTTTAGACATACATAATCGATCTTCAATGCATGAGAAATTTCACTCCAATAGCCCGCGACTTTTAAAACTCTCAGTCTCCCCTCAAATTTGAACGACTACAAACTTCCATTCGGAAACAAAAAAATCCCAACTTATGTGAAGACTGACTGAAGAAGAAAATTAAATGTCTCTCCCTCTCTTTTCAGTCGTTTGAATGTTGGATACAGAGAGTAGACACAGTACTGGGCTAGATCAGGGACCTACTAGGGACCCTTGGCTCACAATGGACTATTACCTCGGTACAGACAGTCTATCTCTACAAGAGATGCTCGATGTCGACATAAAATGTGAAATTGAGGGTGTCATTGGTGGACACCCTGAGTTGGGCTTCAATTTCACGGATTTGTCACCACTGGAGATGGACGATGATCCCGTTGGATGCCAGGGGGACATCAACGGATGGTTTGGCTCGACGAGTTTACTCAATGGCAACAGCAACAGTTCACACAGGTAATAGCAGATTTTAATTTGAATATTTTGGACTTTTCTCCCACTGACGGGGATACGGAGGATTATTGAATAAATTAAAAGGATTACTGACCCCCTTAGAGTCGGCCTACGTCTTTCGATCGATCGTTTCCAAGCGACGTAGTAATTCGTGAATTCGCTTTCAGTTGGGTCAATGAACTATCGTTCATTCTTAATCGCCGCTCAAAATACTCGGTTATGTTTGTTTTATCTGTTCTTATTTCGCGGAAAGAGTTCTGAGCACTTGATTCGTTTAAATTGGACTGTGGCTGGAGCTCCGAGGACATTCGCAACTTTGGTATTAAAGTGCATGATGAAATACTCAGACTACCATTGAGGATCTGTTTTATTTCCTTTTATTTCTTGGAAATAATTCTGGATATTTAATTCATTGATAAGAGAGATGTGGGTACAATGGACGACTTTCAATCGTCACTGGATCGAGATCGGTAGAGCACAATTCACAGGGTTTTTCCTATTTTAAGGGTATTTTTTTAGGCGCTACAATGAGGCCTGATTAATCCAAATGAAATGAATGATTTTATGAGATGTTAATTATTTAAAAAGGTTTATTTTGCCTCGTTGAAATAGTCTCAGACTACCATTGAGGATCTGTTTTATTTCCTTTTATTTCTTGGAAATAATTCTGGATATTTAATTAATTGATAAGAGAGATGTGGGTACAATGGACGACTTTTAATCGTCACTGGATCGAAATCGGTAGAGCACAATTTACAGGGTTTTCTCTATTTTAAGGGTATTTTTTTAGGCGCTACAATGAGGCCTGATTAATCCAAATGAAATGAATGATTTTATGAAATGTTAATTATTTAAAAAGGTTTATTTTGTCTCGTTGAAATAGTCTCAGACTACCATTGAGGATCTGTTTTATTTCCCTTTATTTCTTGGAAATAAGTCTGGGTATTTAATTAATTGATAAGAGAGATGTGGGTACAATGGACGACTTTCAATCGTCACTGGATCGAGATCGGTAGAGCACAATTCACAGGGTTTTTCCTATTTTAAGGGTATTTTTTTAGGCGCTACAATGAGGCCGGATTAATCCAAATGAAATGAATGATTTTATGAGATGTTAATTATTTAAAAAGGTTTATTTTGCCTCGTGTTCCTTCTATTAATTGGAGTTGGCAGATCTGAGTTAAATATTGTTGTTAAAAAAATTTTTTTTTATTGTTGTTAAAATATTGTTGTATTTAATTGTGTAATAATCCCCGCTCAATCGAAAGGGCGTTCATGGAACAAAGATGAATCACACGTGAAGTTATTCCATGACATTAGAGAACGACAATCAACTTTCTTTTATTTTAGAAAAGAGGGAAAGAGGATAGGCTAAACCATTCGTTTTCGTAACAATATTATTCAAATTATCAATCGAAATGCTCATTACGATTCATTATTTCGAAAGCATCAAACGTGAAACATAAAGTAGTATTTTAATGGTTGTTATTTTATAAAAGATTACGATTCGAAATAATTTTCCTTTTTAATTAAATTTAATAGGATTTTTAAATAGTTTAATGGAGTAGTTTGATCCGAATATTTGCATTAGTGGTTGGCAGAATCGAGTGAAATATTCGAATTACTAATTAGAATTTGCACGACTATTTGATTTTTTGAAGAAGAAACTGCTTGAAATGAATAATTTATGAGAATCTCTTGCGATTTTTTCGTCCCATCATTTGAAATAGTCTCCTTTTTGTTTTTCATTCTTCAAAAATTTGTTCTCACCAGTAGGAGAACTATCAGAAACAGTGAGAGACGTAACGACCAAAATTATTGCCATATAGTGAAGACTATTTAAGATTTCCTATCCTATTATGGTTTTCATTTCGCTCTAATTTGATTCCTCTTTTAGAAACAAAACTGAAGTTAAATGAATGGTATTGAGTCATGCGGAGTAATAAACTCGCGATGATTATTTCAAATGGTACTGCATAGTGAATAATAATTTGAAATACCATTTCTGTCTGATTCCCACGAAGTAGTTCCCAGCTCGGTTGTTGTAAACAGAGTTAAGCAAATTGAGATAATTATATTATCGTTAACTTACAACATCCCTTTGAGATCCCAATTAAATCCAAGAAGATTATCGACTACTTCCGTAATGGATATTCATTTTCAATCAGTTTTTTTTCCTTTTATAATGAACAATATTTTTCAGAGCATTTTTCAATACTTTAACAATTATATATTTACATGTTTAGTAATGTATTCAGTTGTAATATCCCGAGAGCTTCAAAATTATCGAGTATTTTCCGAAAGATTTGTTGTAAACAAATGAAAGTGTTTTGCAGGCTAATTTTTTTTTCTGCAAAACTTGACACACTCGTTTCTTCTCAGGGAAGGTCGAGAGGTATTCGAACGATAATTTCCTCAATAGGGATTTTGCAATGATTTTATTATTGAAATTTTGCAGATCTGAATTTAAATCTCGATATTAAATCGTTAAAAAACATTTTTTTATTCTGAAAAAAAATTGGAAAGGTAATTTTTGGAGGAAGAGTGATGAAACGATTTAGAAAGTGCAATTTTTAAAAATTACGAGCATTTTCTATAAATAATCTATAAACAATCAATTTTCTACCATAAAAATCATTTATTCGGAATCGTAATAGATTTATTCATATTCATAATTTTACCAGAAATCGATTTCATTCTTAAAAAAATAACGTTTCCGAAAATTTAAACAATTGCAATTTCCGTTTTCTAAACAACAGGTGATTTAAAAGACGATGAATATTCATGATTTTTTTCAAATTTTTCTCACCCAATTTAATTCTCAAATTTGAAGATTGAAAATGGTTGAATTTATACTTGGATATCCTTAATTGATAACAGATTGTTGAAAGTTGAAGATTTTAAACGCTTTGAAATCGCTAATGACGTCATAAGGCCGGTGGAACGCTGGACCAATCACAGGATGGCTCTCGCCAACTAAACCCAATCTTCACGGGTGCCTTATCCAATGGATGACGGCAACTCCCCTCTCTCCTCAGATTCGACCAATCGAGCGCTACCCAGCATTACTTCTGCCACTTTGTGACGTCATGACCGAAATAATAGGTTTCGAAAGCCTCTAACTTTCAATCAATAATTAAAAAATTTCTGGGCAATATTTCTTCATAATTCTTTTCGTTTGACTATCTATGGGTTATTTAGAATGGGCGAATAAGGAAATTAGGCGAAACTGAGCTCCATGCGAGTTCCACATTCTAATTTTAGTCGAATACAGCGCGGTATTCGGGGTTACGTGACACTTATCACAAAAATGTGAGAAGAAACAAAACTGTCAAAAGAAGAGCAAACAATTGATAGGCGACTGTGAAATTATCAGTTTGATAATTGACCCATAGGCCGGTGAGTTATCAAAATAAAACTGATGTAAAGATATCACGTGACCCGGAATACTGCACTCTGATTTGTCGAAATCAGAATTAAAGAAATTCAGAAATTCTACTGGTCAGTTTTCGATGAATATCTCGGAATCTAAGGCAGCTAGAAAAATTTTTAGTGAAACCTTTTTTGTAGCTCTCAATTCGCTCTACAAAAAAGGTAATTACGAAAATTTCGTAATCTCCATTAGATTCGAAGATATTCCTCGAAAACTCACCTACACAGCTCGACATTTTTTGAAATTTCTCGAAGATATTATAGTAAATCGCATGAGAGTGACATTGAATCGGATTTAGGAAAAAAATTGTATGAAATCAATTATCAGACTAATTTTCCATTGCTTCAGGATTTCCTCATAATTTTAATATAATTACTGAAATAAAAAAAAACTCACTGAAATAATATTTTGTGTGTATCTCTAGTTGAAAAATTCATCACTTGAACCTTAAAATTTTCAGCAATTACAATCTCGACATCAGTGGAGGGGATGCTGCATCAATAATGGTAAATCCAAATTCAGTAATGCCACATATCACAACGAGATCTCCAACGCCCAACGAAACCCAAACATCATCAATGATAAAAGCATCATCAGCCACAACGACTGCATCATCGAGACGGAATTTCCTCATATCAACGAAGAATAACGCCAAGAAACAGAAGATTGAGATTGAGCATCATGAAGTAGCCAATGACAAGTACGAGAATGACATAACTGAAACTGAGGACGAGGAGGATTGTGATGAGGATGAGGTGGACGAGGACGAGGAAGACGAGGAGGAGGAGGAGGAGGAGGGTGATGATGACGAAGTCGAGGAAGGCGAAGAGGGTGAAGAAGTGGAGGAGGTTGAGGACTCGGAGGAGGAGCATGAGAGTAAAATTAACATTGGCACAATGAGAATAAAGTGTAAACCTCAGCAACAACTCATGAACATAAACTCAGGAATGATGAAGACTTTGTCACCGCAGAGTGTTGGTAAATCACCGACAACTCAAAAAGTTAATTCTTTCTCGCACATTAGAGTTGGTAATTTTAAACTCGTTCACAGTCCTACCAGCCAGACACCCCATCACGTCAGAAAACAGATATATAATAATAATACACATCATGTTACAACTGGTGCTGTATCATCGCCACCAACATCGAAAAAGGAATTTGACCCGTTGGACTATGAGGATAAACATATATATCCAAAGCCAGCATACTCTTATTCTTGTCTTATCGCAATGGCCCTTAAGAACAGTCAAACTGGATCACTACCAGTCTCCGAAATTTATAATTTCATGTGGTGAGTGATAATATTACATTTAATCTTTTTTGACACTGCTGCTACGTTCACCTCGTATCGAAAAGTGCCTTTTCGTTTGCTCGTAAACGAAAAGTTTTTTTGTTTACTAGTTAACGAAAAAAGGCACAGTTCGCCACTCGCTGAACGTAACATCACTGTCAAAAACTATTGTTCGACACATGTGAGACAGGAATTTTCAGCTCGTGTGATTGGCAGCCCTCGGCTTCGCCTCGGGTCGTCAACTTCACACTCGTGAAAATTCTGTCTCACTCGTATCGAAATATACTATTTCACTATTCAATTCTGTAGCGAAGTGGTAAACTAGGATAAGTGCAAAAATGGAACTTTTTCAGGAGAGTTAAAAAATTTGACTACCTTACAGAGAATTTTCTATTCAAGCAATGGAAATTTTTTTTTCTTAATTGCACTTATCCTAGTTCACCACTTCATCGTAGGGAAATCTTAGGGGAGAGTGGGGTAAAATGAACGCTTTTGACTTTGATATTCATAACTCAGAAACAGATTTACCAATTTAGATTAGTCTGGGCTGATCACAAAGGGGAAGAATTGTTATTTCCATAGAAAAATAATTTATTTCATCAAGAATTCAACATGTTATTGTCATGAATTTAAAATTTTATGCTAATAAGCATTTGAAAAAAGCCAAGGGTTCATTCTACTTTACCCTCCTTTACTTAAGATAATTTGAGATGTTCGTTTCTCTGGGAAATCATGAAATGCTCTAGAAAGTCATAGAATGCCTCAGATCGTCTATAAACCTCCAGTTTTTCAAGTTTTGTAAAAAACTTGATGTTTATTCAAGAATAGATAGTGTAAAGTCTTCAGGAAAAAAATAACAACTAGTAACTTAAATTAACGCTGATACGAGTGATTTTGTTGTCATCGCAAAACATTCTGAAATTTTCTAAAGATTTTGCAAAACTTCTGCATTAACGCCAGAGTTTTCAAGCCCCTTTTATCATTGACATGAAAAAAATTGGACTGCGAAACATTTTAATACACAAAACTGCTAAACCATAAGAATATTCCTTCTAAACTTATCAAAACCAAAACCCAGAAATAAATTCCTCAATTAAGCTATTTACAAAGGGGGAAAAACGTGAAATAGTAATGAGTTATGAACACCCAAAAAAAAATTAAATATTTATTTTCCCCTGTTTATCTACGTAAATCAATAATCCCCTAATTCCCAAAATGAGAAAATACCACAGATGGAAGTAAAATTTTAGTCCACTGTGTACCCCCTAAAAATCCCACCACACAGTGAACTCCTGCCATTTTGTTGAGGGGTTCCCCTCATTCCCCATCTGTCCGCAAACACCAGGTGTGCGTCCCTAAGTTGGGGCACACTCGGTCACAGTGTTGTACAGTCCCAACAGTAACATTATGCAATGACCCTCATTCCCCTAATATCGAGCATGCCGACTCGTTTCTTCACCTAAAAAGAAATTGATTGAATTTCCATGACTGACTAATGTTTCTTCTATTCCAGCGAGCATTTCCCCTACTTCAAGACGGCCCCCAACGGCTGGAAGAACTCAGTGAGACATAATTTGTCCCTGAACAAGTGTTTCGAGAAAATAGAGAAGCCCGCTGGCAACGGTAATCAGAGGAAAGGCTGCCTGTGGGCCATAAATCCAGCAAAAGTAGCTAAAATGGACGAGGAAGTGCAGAAGTGGTCGAGGAAGGATCCATTGGCGATAAAAAAAGCCATGATATATCCAGATCACCTGGAGTTGCTAGAACGTGGTGAAATGAAGTACGCAGGGAATGGTGAGGATCTCTCGGAGGAGACTGAGAGCTCTGGTGACGAGACAGCCGAGGAGAATGTTGTCTACAGTGAGCCTGCCCTTGGCCATGTTGCTGCCAACTCAGTCACCGACAGTTACGACGAAAGCAGTCAGGACTGTGACGTTGATATCACTGAGCATCTCTACGATGATCTCGACATTGAGGAGAATAAAGAGGCACTGCACATGCAACTCAACATATCTAAACAAAAGTCATTCGAGTATGAACTCAGTCCCAGTACAATGAAGAGACAAAAAACCGTAACTGGTATTCAGGGAAATTATGTCTATCAATCAGTAACACCGTCACGCAGGAAAACTCCCCTTCTCGTTAGAACTGCACCACCAAATGGTGCTTTTCTCAAAATAGAGTAAATTGTTTATTCTTTATTCTCCTCGTCCTCTCTAACTCGATATATAAAGATCTCACTGGGATATGGAGAAGTTTATGCATCTGAAGTGACAAAATAACTGAATCACAGTTGATGGTACTAATGCATAAACGAGAATTCTCTGAAAATTCCCACCCCTCGCCCCTCCCCCCATAATTTTTAATGATTGAATTATAAATTAATATTTTTGTACGTACTCAGGCTGTGTAAAGAAAATGCAAAAATTCATCTTTCTTTCTACTTCAATTCGTGTAACTATACATTATACATAGATCAGCTGTCGATTTTTTATAACATCTTTGTCATAAAAATAACTAAAACGTATGGTTAATGGAAGGTATGTCAATACGAAGTTTTATACGCGTTTCATCGAGCCAATTGGTAATTTGCCTGTTCCAAACATAATGCATTAAATACAAGTGTTACATTTTCTCAGGAAATATCATCCCAATCAGAGTTTATTTGAGTTTGTGTCAATTACACTTGTATTCCTATTCAACGTGGAGAGATACAGAGAGGGCGATGAGCTTCTAACAAGTTCGATAATTGTAAAAAATTGTGAGAAAAAAAAAAGCAGAAAAAAAATAACACAGTTCTTCCTCGTAAACAATTAAACTGAGTCGGTTTCAGTTGTATATTCATCAAGTTCACTTAAAACTTATTGTATGATTAGTCTCGGCTGTCAACATAGATTTATACATTCATGTATCACTTGAATCCCTCAGTAGAGTCATCAATCCATGCAAAAGAATCCGCTATTCACTTGAAAAAATTACGTAACTCAGTGAGAGTGTGTGAAAATCACGAAAATGTTGTAATTTTGCAAAGCAGCGAAGAAAATTTGTAATCATTATTAAGTATTTGGACAGCCCCAAATGGCCAGACTGATGTATTATAAAGTTCTTTATACATACCTTATATATAAAAACCTATATACACTGAGTATATAAACTTGATCGATAAATGTAAATGATTTTTGCAATTGTATACCTGAAAACAATAATTGCTAGGTTTTTTTTTCTTTTCGCAGATTACGTAATTAGTACAAATAATACTGCATAACAGTCTATTGAATCTGAACTGTACAGGATCAATAAATGACAATGAGAGAAAATAAAAACAATCATTTCAATAGAGTTAATGTTAAGTTGTGAGGATTGATCTGCGATCGTTGAATGTGTCTATGATTATGGGATGAAACTGGATGAAGAGAGGTGAAATATTGATAACCCCGTTGACGACGTTGAGTGTCTAATTTATGTCTTTGAGGTAGTGAAGGAGATGGCGAATCTAAAGGAATAGATTCTTTCTAGGGCAGCAATACTTTTCATCAGTGGGATTTTTTACTTAAAAGAGGAAAATGGTATTTATAGGCACTGCAGTATTGCCCCCCAGAGATGGCAATGATTACTGATATTGGGTCATAAACGAGTATTGTATTACTTTGTCAAGAGCAGTATTTCAAGCTCTCCGTGGATTGTCTCGTTAACAATCACCATAATGTATTATTAATCGTAAGTTTGTACAGTAATTGTATATACTTGATAAAAAGGTAGAGCAATGGAACTATTTCGGTACCATTAGTTAGTTTGTAAAATTTTTTCATTTATTTCGTAAAAAAAATAACAAAAAAATAGAAAAAAAAACATACCAGGAGAATGGCATTTAATAGCGGTTAATTGGTGAATTGAGGTCTCCCTTAACTGCGTTTTGCTACGTGTATGTCTCATTAATAATAAATATCTCTTTGTAATTTGTCACAAAAGTTTTGTTTTTTATTGATGCTGATGGGTGCTTTTGTTGGGTGAATCGATATTGGAGTTTAGGCGTGGAGTATTTCATTCGTAGGGTGAACAGGCCAATTGCTGGACGGTTAAGGAGAATTCGAGTTTCGTGGTAAAATCTAAAATAAAAGAATCACAAATGGGGATAGGAGAGCTTCCATATCTTCAAGAATGGTTTAATTACCAGAACAAAATTATTTGAAGTGAAGATTAGTTGAATGCAGTTCGAAACCCGCAATTTTTGGACGACTGCACCATTTTTTATTTATTTATTGAATTTTGATCAATAGAAGAAAAAAACTGATTACATGATTGTACACGAGTAATATTCTTGAAAGGTAATATAACCAGTAGAATTTTCATTTTATTTGTGGAATATTCAATGCAAGTTGAAATTGTCCAGAAATTGACCCGTTTACCTTATTCTGTCTTTCTGGTATTTTCCTTCGTTGAATATAATACGACTGGAAATAGTGGGCCAATAAATGGGAATGATGGCTTCCAGACTTTCAAGAGTGTTTTAATTACCAGAAAAAAGAATATTTGAAGTGAAAATGACAAAACAAAAAATAATTAAATTAAGAAGGAGTTGAATGCAACCGAAACCGCCAATTTCTGGACGACAGGGTCATAATGTTTTTTATTTACTGAATTTTGATCAGTAGAAAAAATAACTGGTCACGTGATTATACACGAGTAATATTATTCACGGGTGAAATAATCAGTAGAATTTTCATTTTATTTATGGAATATTCAATGCAAGTTGAAATCGTCCAGAAATTGACCCGTTTACCCTATTCTGTCTTTCTGGTATTTTCCTTCGTTGAATATAATACGACTGGAAATAGTGGGCCAATAAATGGGGATATGATGGCTTCCAGACTTTCAAGAGTGTTTTAATTACCAGAAAAAAGAATATTTGAAGGGAAAATGACAAAACAAAAAATAATTAAATTAAGAAGGAGTTGAATGCAGTCAAAACCCCCAATTTCTGGACGACAGGGTCATATGTTTTTTATTTACTGAATTTTGATCAGTAGAAAAAATAGCTGGTCACGTGATTATACACGAGTAATATTATTCACGGGTGGAATAATCAGTAGAATTTTCATTTTATTTATGGAATATTCAATGCAAGTTGAAATCGTCCAGAAATTGACCCGTTTACCCTATTCTGTCTTTCTGGTATTTTCCTTCATTGAATATAATACGGGAAATGGTATTAGTTTAGTTGAATATAATACGGGAAATAGTGGGCCAATAAATGGGGATATGATGGCTTCCACACCTTCAAGAGTGTCTTAATTAGCAGAAAACATTATTTGAAGTGAAAATAAAACAAAAAATAAATTGAGAAGGAGTTGAATGAAGTCGAATCCCCCAATTTCTGGACGACTGGGCTATATTTTTTTTTTATTTATTGAATTTTGATCAATAGAAAACATAATTGATCACATGATTATACACCATAAATATTATCGAAAGGTGGAATAATCAGTGGAATTTTCATTTTATTTATGGAATATTCAATGCAAGTTGAAATCGTCCAGAAATTTACCTGTTTACCCAATTCTGTCTTTCTGGTATTTTCCTTTGTTGAGTATTATACGACTGGAAATAGTGGGCCAGAGGGATATTTTGGAGACTGCTCGGCATAAATATTGCATGTATTATTGTTATCACGCGTACGGTGCTCACTCAATTCTTCCGGCCTTGAAATTACTTCACAGAGCAAATAATAGTGTTGTGTACAGAATAATTTGTAGTGTTTTGTACGCTTGGGTGTATTGTCGTCTATTCTCTTGAAACCCTTTCTACGAATATTTTGGGTTTATTCAGGGCAATAAAAATAGTATTTTTAATCCATTGAACGATGGAATAGGATAACAAAATTGTGATTTTTCGGTTCGTCTCAATGTTTGTGTGGGGAGTTTATTTAGTCAGCGTGTTAACACGTGTGAGAAATATGAGAATAAAGGATATGGATGGAGGGGGAATTTTCAGGAGGGTTCGGATGGGAAAGTTCTGCTGTTGATTAAGGACATCCAAATGCTTTATACTCTGTTTAGTGCAGACTAATAGCACAATACCACAGACGAAAAATTTCGTAGATAAACCTAGCGATTCGATGAAACATTTTCATTCTTAGATTTCTATTGAAAATTCTATTAGTTTTCGACAGTTTCTTTGGAAGAATTTCACAGCTTTACTTGGCGTTTTTTTAGTAGAAAATTTCCAATAAAATGTATTTTAGTGAAAAAATCAGTAGAATTTTATCTTTCTATGCAACTTTTTCTATTGAGAGATTTTCTCTAGAAATTCATCGGCATGAATTTTTGAAGTTTTTTCTACGTAGAAAATATAATAATTGACTTTTTGCAATGGAAAAGAGAATAAAAATTGAGTGCTCCATTTTTATTCGCTTCTTAAAAAAAGTCAAATTGAAAAATTTGGAAAATTTGAGCCGAGGAATTTCTATAAAAAATCTCCATAGAATAGTTGGACAGGAAAATCAAAATATATTGATTTTTTCTACAGAATATGTTCCATTGAACATTTCTATTGAGAAATGCGTAGATGACCTTCGGAATTTTTCAATAGAATTTTCTCGCGAATTCGCTGGGTTCTCCCTTGGAATTTTTCCGCACGTGACATTCTGCGATTTTCAATCATAAAATTTGTCCATTAATCTGAGGGTCAGTCAAATAACATTTTGGGTAAAATTAGAAGTTTTCAAAATATTTCCTCATGAATAAATCATCAAAATCGTTTAAATCTTCAGAGACCTTTTCTTGTTTTTAAAGAATGGAATTGTTTTCTGGAAAAGTTCTGGATATGAACAAATTAGTTACGATTTCAAAGAAATGGTTTTTAGGGTTCAAAACCGTTTTTTTACATTGATAAAAAATAGTACATTAGAGGAGAAGGCTAGTATGCACATTCGTTGAAAACGAAATTTATGCTCGAGTGGTCTATAATATTTTATATCACTTCCGCACTGAGAAAAAAAATATTTTCGCCAAATATTAATTTACTTGTGAGAAGTATTCATTTTTAACAAATCGTATTTCTTCGATCGAATTACTCCCAGGCGAGCTCAATTAGGTTTCAATTATGACAATCATGTCGCTCTAGAGGATGACTATGTCGAACATGACCTTGAAATTCTCTAACGATTTTTCATTTTTTCAAAATTTCTTATTGTCTACAACAGGGAAGAATTTCAATTAATTTTTTAATGTTTATAATTATTGAGAGAGTTCATTCAAGGCTTTGAACCACCATGATCATCTTCTAGAGCAACATAATTGTCATAATTGAAACCTAATGAGAATTGCCTGGGAACTACTCGACTGGAGAAATATGATATTGAAAAAATAAATACTTCTCTCAATAAAATGGATATTTGGCAAATATAATTTGTTTTCGCAGTCTGTAATAAGCTCTATTTATTGTACAGAGTCATATAAAGTTCGTAATAATTAACAATTACATTTTTTAATTATTTAACAAATCTTTCTCCAAAAGTAAAATTTCTAATTTCTTGTTTTTCGATTTAAAAAAAATTCCTTAAAAGTAAATTCCCTTTTCTGTGAAGTTTAAATAATAAAATCATTGCAAAATGTTCTGGTTTCGAATGGGGCTTTAATGGAAACTTTGATGTTCAACGGCAAATGAAGAAAAGGATTTCAACGAAAAAAAAAATGCTCGAATCAATCATAAAATGCAATCATGAAATAAAAAAGACATTATAGAAGATATGAAGAAGTCTTGAATAATTCCTAAGAAAATATCTCCAAGCCCAATCAATCCATGACCCCAATCATCATTTACTCATGCAAAGACATCTTCATTTGAAAAGAGAACCTCGGAATTGTTTCCATTAGTTATGGTAAAACGAAATCTACAAGTTAAAAATTGAATTGTAAAATAATAAAAATTCTTCCATGACCGTTCTATGAAACCATATCTATAAGCTTCATAAATCGTCATAAACGTAATTATCATGTCATACCAATCAGTTGGAAATTTCTTCAACATTCAAAACGATCATTAGATCGAGTGACCAATGTATCAATCAAACGCATAATGACCCTTTCCAGTGAAAATCTGAATAAAAAAACTAAAAAACCTGAAATTAAAAATTTTCACACGACTCTTCTGAAATATTCTGCAAGTTTCATCAACTGATGACCCCACTAATTATTCACTCATTCAATTACCCGAGGATGGAACATTTGAAATTAGATCGCAGTTCTCCCAGTAATCAATTTTGAACCAATCTCAAATTGAAAAATTTAATCATAAAATAGAAGTCTTGAATTCCTAGTAGAAGTCTTGAATTCCTAACAAACTATCTCCAAGCCCAATCAATCCATGACCTCGATCATCATCTACTCACGCGAAGATGTCTTTATTTGAAAACAGAACATCGTGATTATGGTAAAACCTCATTGTAATGGTAAAACACATTTTGTGAAGGACAAAAATTCAATAATAAAATAATAAAAATTCTCCATTGACTATTCCATAAAATAATATCTATAAGCTTCATAACTATTTCTCCATCATTTCAAACAGATCCAGTGACTATTATAATAATAATCAAACGTATAATGAACCCCTTCAATAGAAAACTGAATAAAAAAAAAAACACTAAACCCTGAAATTGAAAATTTTCCCACGATTCTTCTGAAATCATCTCAAAGTTTCATAAACCCATGACCCTAATAATGATTTACTTATGCAATTACCTGAAGATGCAACATTTGAAACCAGAATCCACTTCTCCTACTAATCAATTTCAAATTGAAAAATTCAATTATAAAATAGAAATCTTGAATATTCCCTAATAAAGTATCTTGAAGCTCCGTCAACCGATGACCTCAATCATCATCTATTCATGTGAAATGAAGATCTCTTCATTTGGAAGCAGAAACTTGATCGTAATGGTAAAACAAAATTCTTGAAGGAAAAAATTCAATAATAAAGTAGTAAAAATTCTCCCATGATTATTCAATAAAACAATATAGATAAGCTTCATAACTATTTCTTCATCATTTCAAACAGATCCAGTGCCTATTATAACAATCAAACGTACAATGAACCCCTCCAGTGGAAAACTGAATTTAAAAAATTAAAAAAAAAACACTAAACCCAGAAATTGAAAATTTTCCCACGACTCTTCTGAAATAGTCTCCAAGTTTCATGAACTCATGCCCTCAATAATGATTTACAATACAAATTCTGTCATGACTATTCCTTAAAACAATATCTATAAACTTCATAAATCATTATAAACTTGATCATCATTTAATACTAATCAACCGTATAGTGAACTCCAATGGAAAAATTGATTAAAAAAAGGAAAGAAAATTAAACCCTGAAATTGAAAATTTTCCCATGACTCTTCTGAAATAATCTCCAAGTTTCAGAAACCCATGACCCCAATAATAATTTACTCATTTAATTACCCGAAGATGCAACATTTGGAACCAGAAACCAGTTCTCCCACTAATCACTTTCAAACCAATCTCAAACTAAAAAATTCAATAACAAAATAATAAAAATTCTGTCATGACTATTCCATAAAACAATATAATACATATAAGTTTCATAAATCATTACAAACTTAATCGTCATTTAATACTAATCAGTTGACTATTTCTTCACCATTCGAAACAGATCCAGTAACTATTCTAACAATCAAACGTACAATGAACCCCTCCCGTGAAAAACTGAATAAAAATTTTTTAAAAAAACACTAAACGATGAAACCGAAAATTTTCCCACGACTCTTCTGAAATATTCTGTAAGTTTCATCAACTGATGACCTTAATAATTATTAAGTCATTCAATTACCCGAAGGTGCAAGATTTGAAACCAGAACGCAGTTCTCCCACTAATCACTTTCAAACCAATCTCAACCTAAAAAATTCAATAACAAAATAATAAAAATTCTGTCATAACTATTCCATAAAACAATAGGGGAGGATGGGGTAAAATGGACACTTTGGACTTTTTTAAAATTATTCATAACTCAGAAACAAATTTATCAATTGAGCTCAGTGTAGGCTCATTACAAAGGGAAAGAAATGTTCTTTTCATCGAAACAAAAATTATTGAATTTCATCAACATTTCAAGCTGTCATTTACATTTTAAAAAAAGTCAAAAGTGTCCATTTTACCCCAACTTCCCCTACATATAAGTTTCATAAATCATTACAAACTTAATCGTCATTTAATACTAATCAGTTGCGACTATTTCTTCACCATTCGAAACAGATCCAGTAACTATTCTAACAATCAAACGTACAATGAACCCCTCCCGTGAAAAACTGAATAAAAAAATTTAAAAAAAACACTAAACGATGAAACCGAAAATTTTCCCACGACTCTTCTGAGATATTCTGTAAGTTCCATCAACTGATGACCCCAATAATTATTTACTCATTCAATTACGCTAAGATGCAACATTCAAAACCCGACCCCAGTCTCCCACTCACCCCAACGTCCACCCAATCTAAAACCCAAAACCCCAGTCATAAACCAAAAACCCGGCATATTCCTCCAAAAACCATCTCCTCCCCGAACAAATCAATGAACCCACTAATTTCCCCTTCAATTAGTTGAAGATGTCTCTTGATTCAAAGCCGTGAAAATCTTAGATGACGCTTTGAAAAATAACAAGCGCCTCTAACGGCAACAATAACACACTATCCAGTAGGTGATTGGCAACGGGCTCGTATCGTCCGAGTAACTCACAAGTGATTGTAAAAAATGGCATCCGCGACGACGTCGCACAATGAGGTTTCACAGCAATTTTCCGTCAACAAACTTATCCGAGTTGGTTATTATGAATTGGACAAAACTATTGGAAAGGGTAATTTTGCTGTTGTCAAAATGGCCACCCATGTCGTTACAAAATCCAAGGTACGAATGGTCATACAATTTTTCATCATTTTTTCTCACCCGTGCACTACGATTCCAACACCACTTACACCACTCACACCGTACAATTGACAAAAAAACAGAACACCAGATTGTTTCTTGTATTGTTACTCACAGCTGTTTATCCCTGGAGAGCCCTCATTATCGTCTAAACTCTCATTGTTCCTCTTTATGATTGATCGACAAACGACTGTCATGTCGTTCTCGGTGCTATTAACCGCTGGAATATAAAAAAAAGTGACGAAGAAACAAGTCATTCTCTCCCCATTCCTCCCATCCAATGAATCACTCCATCAATTAAAATCCCATAACACTGGTTGAACCGAAAATCCCCCGACTGTCATGTGGTTCAATACTTTTATCGTTATCATCGCTCTATTAATCTGGAGATACGGTAATTACCGGAAGTCAGAGATGATTCTAACACGATAGTTTGCCTACATCGTATCACTAGATAAAATAGAGCCAGTGAGCCATTACAACAGACCTTTTCATTCTGAGAGTCAGTTGATGTTCGACCACTTTCCCATGTTAATTCCCCTAGGAATTTCGAAAACTTTTACCGAATTTACACACCAATCATCATTTTTGAGGGCTCAAATCTGTATCACCTTGAATGTTAATATTTATCAGACTTTCATTATTTTTTTGAAGATTTTCCAGTTCGATGAACGGAATTAATAATAAAAACAAAAATGAAAAGGTTTACTGGTGAATTCACCTTCCTGTTCACCGTCTGAGTCACATTTTTTAATGCCCCCAAAAGACATTTCGATAATGACCCCAGAACAATGGGGCCATTGAAATCACTGGAGCTTGTGCACATCACGTGCGTGAACATTTCGATGTAATGAATATTTCACGTGATATTTCAGGTTGCTATCAAGATAATAGACAAGACAAAACTTAGTGAGGAGAATTTAGCTAAAATATTTCGTGAAGTGCACATAATGAAGAGACTGCGGCATCCCCACATTATTCGGCTTTATCAAGTAATGGAGACTGAAAAAATGATTTATTTGGTAACTGAGTATGCACCTGGTGGTGAGATATTTGATCATCTCGTGCGTAATGGGAGAATGTCAGAGTCTGAAGCGAGAAGAATATTCAAACAGATTGTACAGGCTGTTCACTATCTCCACCAGAATCGAGTCGTTCATCGAGATCTTAAGGTTGAAATTATTCGTTATTTATTTACCTCGAGGAATTATCACACGACAACTCGGTTTATTCGTTCAATTAACACATTAATATTTTCTCTATTTGCTTGACTTCAGGCTGAGAATCTACTCCTTGATGCTGACAATAATATTAAACTCGCTGATTTTGGATTCAGTAATGAATATACACCGGGTGTGCCTTTGAGCACTTGGTGTGGTTCACCACCTTACGCAGCACCCGAAATATTCGAGGGTAAACATTATGACGGCCCAAGAACTGATGTGTGGAGTTTGGGTGTTGTATTATATGTATTAGTGTGCGGTGCATTGCCATTCGATGGACCCACGATGCAGTTGTTGAGGGCTGTTGTTATCTCCGGAAAATTTAGGATACCATTTTTCATGTCTGCCGAGTGTGAGAAATTGATTAGGCATATGCTGGTGGTTGAGCCCGAGAGGAGACTCAGTATTATACAGATTTTGACGCATCCTTGGATGGGTGGCGACGGACTCGCTGAGCCGGAACCTGGAGGGTTAGTATTTTTATTTTATTTTTAAAATTCATTCTACTTGTGCAACTCGAGAATCAAGTAAACATTTAATCTTGTCCCTTTTGCCAACGTTTCGAAGGGTCAATTCACTCATCACGGGCAATCTATCTGTTTTCATTTACATGAATTAAAAACAAAACAAGTGGACAATTGTGTTTTTGTTATAAATGAGTCTAGTTATTGTTGCTAATAAATTAGCAATTTGCTGCCGAATGGGTTTTCTAATAGAGGAGAGTGGACAATTTAAGCAAAAAAATTTTTTTTATTCAGGCTCGGGTGGATTATCTTTTGAACGTTTGCTGGATTGTTTTTTCGTCTTGAAAATGTAAAATAAATCACAATTTCCATTGGAGTTTAAATTACGCAGGAGTCCCTAAAAATTATAATTGCACAATAATAAAAAGTAGAAAAAAAAAAAATGAAAATTTTCAAAGAGCGTTTTTAATAAAGATTAAGAAATAAGTCCGATAGAGAGGAAATAGTGAATTGATAATTTATCATGGTAACTAAAGATCTGACAGCCATTGACTACTGTGACAAATGACGACCTAACATCCATTAGATACATCAAATTATTAATTTGCAATTTCCCCCCTATTGGGGTTATTTCCCAATATTATTAAAAAACGTTCTTTGAAAATGTTCAGCTTTTTTTCAACTTTTTTTTTACTGTACAATCATAATTTTTGGAGACTCCAGGGCTATGTAAAACTGAATAGCAATTGGAGATCATTTCAGATTATGAAAATAAAAAAAACAACCAATTTCACGTTCGAAAGATAATCCACCCAAGCCTTAATTTCTTTATTTCAAAATGAAAATATTGGGATTTAACGAAAATCCCAAATCGTTCTACTTTGCCTCGCTCTCCCCTAGCTGAATTTCCCTGTGAAAATGTCGTTATCTCCACTAGATCCCGACATTTGCCAGGAAACCTAATCTGAAAATTGATCATAATTTTTGGAGACTCCAGGGCTATGGAAAACTGAATAATAATTGGAGATCATTTCAGATTGAAAGATAATCCACCCGGGTCTTAACTTTTTATTATTGGGAGTACTAATGAGAATAATAATTTTCTATTCGGTAGAAAAGAAGACCTAGTCATCGCTGAGTCTATGTTCTCTCCTCATTCGAAACTCTCGAAGGTTTTTCATATATTTCTTATATTGAGACGACAATATTAATAATTTTAACTAATTATTTCCACAGTTCTCTTCTCAAGTAATATGAAATATTTAATCTATAATTCAATTGATTAGATTAGGGCAATTACACTTTTCTTTTTTCATTCGATTGAAATTCAGCATCACATTTTTCTTTTTCCCCCTCTGCGTCTCCCCCTGGGCCTTCCTCTAGACTTTGGATTTTGATGTTTCATTTTATTTTCAATTAATCCATCGACAAAATCTTGTCTCATCAAAACTTCTCAATAATTTTCCATTCTACTGAATAAAAAATTATTATTCTCATCAGTACTCCCAATAATAAAAAAAATGGATAAAAAAAATTTCACCCTCCCCTACAGTAATCAAATATATCTCTAAAAATATATTTTTTTTCGGTTGGGTTTCCTCTAGGTGTAGTCCGGAAACAATTCACCCCCAGCCCATAAATCAAATGGTAATAGAGAATATGTTGAGACTGCCTGGCCTGGATGCAGACACTCTATTAAAATCCATACAAGGGAACGCGTTTGATCACGTATCAGCGATTTATCATTTGCTCGCTGACCGTCTGGAATTCACAATGCAGAGTTTACCGAGTATGCAGACATTGCCAGGGGACTACATGGCAGACGGTGCCCACCAGCTGGAGAAATTCGGTGAGACTGAGGCGGAGTGTGAATCCGAGCGCATTGGGCTCAATCTACCCCCTGGGACACCTTACCACGCCACTAGGAGGCACACTGTGGGACCTGGTGACACAGCCCATCAGCCATCCTCACCCTATCCTTACGCCTGCAATTATGCGCCTGGTGGCTATCCACCTCTTGGCCTCCTGCCAATGATGCAGTGCAATGTCGACCCACATATGCTACCACAGACTAATTTACCACTGAATCTTCCTCTGGTGCAAAATCAACCGCCTCAGAATTTCCAGATCAAGGACCAGCATTTGTTGAAACCACCACCGGTCATGGGAGCCAGTAAGTTTTGTCAATTGAAGAGTAAAACAAGACAATTTCACATAAAATTATGGTTTCGAACATTTTTTTCCGTAAAAGGGTAACTGTTTTCGGGAATTATATTCGGCAAAATGGAAAAGTGAACAGCAACAACAATGAAAATACAAAAACCTGACGAAGTATGAAGTCACTGCACAATATTTCGAATGCACAAAGCGTTCATTCTTAACTGCATGAATTTATTTACTCAAAAAAGAAGGAAGAAACCATGAAAATGCCATTGTCGTACTACCAGAATAAATAAATAAATGTGCGAAGGAAAAAATAACTTGGCACCCAATGCAACGAAAATAAGTAGACATAAATGGCCATTGACATCGGGTTTTTTTTATCATTCGTTGGTTGTTACTGTTGATTTTTACGTCTGACCAAAAGTAAAGGCCGAAAACAGTGAACACTTTACGAGACAATTTCACTTCAGAATAGATTAGTTTTTGACAAATATCACGAAATGTAAGGACAGATGTCACGTTTTTTTGAGATTTTTTTAGGGGAGGGAAGTGAAAGCTAAAATAAAGGTGATCGTAAAAGTTTTTGTATCTTTAGTGGATTTAGAGATATTTATCAAGAAATCTTTGCGAAGTTAGTTTCACTGATCTCATCAAGGTTGTTTCACTATCCCATCAAAAATAGTGATAAAAATATTTAAAAAATATGGATTGTGTAGATTTGATGCTAAAAAAAAATTCAATAAAAGCTCCAAACTGTTTCGTTTACGTGAAAATTGAAAAACGAAATAAGATGTTTTTGCAAAATATAAAACAAAATTCTAGCTCCGTCAAAAATAGCGACAAAAATTCGAAACTTGGCTCAGAAAACAGGAAAAAGTATAGAATTGTTTTGATAGGAAAAACACATTCGGAGTTTGGTTTTTGTAATTGAATTATTCCGAAAAAATGTCAAGGAAAGAGTGGGCTTGGAAATTATCAAATCTAAAATAGATTGTAATGCTGAAATAGCCTTAATTTTGCTGAGAGATTTTTTTAGTGTCGAACGAAATCAATTACAGAAAAGGCCTTCATAAACGTCGCTATCTCTAGTAGATCCATAGATATTTATCAATAAATCACTTCAATGTTACGTCGACGTGTCTAGTCAATTCAATTTGAATCAGAATCTTAAAATCTTAGAGAGATATGGAAATTTCCATGGCTTCTCGAAACGTTGACATCTCTCGTTAATACGATTTGAATGAGTTTTTGGAAAATATCTTCGGATTTGAGACAATTTTCATCGATATCTTGTAGAGATAAGAAATAGCTCCCCTACAAATTTCTGATAAATTTCAAGATCTTCCTTAAAAACTCACTCGAAATGTAAATTTCACTACACCTTAAGATGTCTTTTGTAAAGACCTAAAGATCTCTGTAAAAATTACTCTACATTTGATATATTCGACCACATTTCTCGAAAACTAACTAAAAAATTAAATTCAATCATCTAATTTAATTCCTAAACTAATCCGTAAAGACTCAATCTGAGACTAAAATTATAATTTTCCAACAGCGAGCAGTTTCGGAAGAAGAGCCTCGGATGGTGGAGCAAACCTCCACGTATTCTATCAACAGCAGCATGGAAATGGGACAGGAAACGGTGAAGAGAGTGGCTGGAGTCAGCCAGGCAGCAGAGAACACTTGCAATCTGTATAAAACACTCAGACAAATTAGACCTCGTTCTCCTTTATTTTTTTCGATTATAGAATTAAATCCCAATTGGATTGTTTACAGGGTGGAAGCCCCACGTTGGGTCAGTGCTCTCAAACTCTGAGTGTAAGTACAGGCAGCCCAGATAGCAGTGGTGGTGGAAGTAGTGCAAGTTCAACCAGTGGTAGCGACAGAAGACGACGAAGTGGTCTCACAGCTGTTATGCAACGGCCAGGTAATAATTTCTCTCAATTATTAGTATCATGATACACATGCAAAACACGCAATTGTTGTTTGTCTTCCCTTGTATCGATCCACATTGTATCCATTGAATTACGACAAACATGAGAAATGTAGACTTGTTGACGCTGCACCCTCACGATCATTTGTTCATGCATACGTAATTGACACGTTGATTAAACCCTACTACACACGGAAAATGAAGATTCTTAATTTATGAATGAAGGTTCTTGGTCAGAGCTGGGGAGATCATTAATTGGATCGCTTATTGAAATATTTATGAATATTTGTTATTCTGGACTCGTCTAATGGGGAAAATACATTAGCATCTGAATGGTTTCGTTCAGAAAAATAGTCTTTGAAATAGTTTGATCGAAATAAATACTGATTTAAGATTAATTGAGAGGAAGTGATGGAGAGTTGAAGAGTTTTGTAATAATATTCAAGATGTAACAGATGAACTAGATTCCTTCATTGAAATAGTCAAGTAAAATGGGCAGTGCCCTTTCAATTTTCATTCTAGAGGAAAGAAATATCGAATATCTGGCTCATTTCCGTTGAACAGGCAAGAATTAATGAATAGGATTTGGTAATTCCAAATGATCCAAATGATAAATCAGTAATAATTATTTCGAAAAGTCTGATCTTCGAAATACTATTTTCATTCAAGGCCCGGGTGTACTATCTTTCGAACGTTATCTCGATGTTTTTTTTAATCTTTCGTCATCTGAAATTGTCAATTGAGTCCTGCATCATGCAGAAGTTCTGAAAAATTATGAATGAATAATAAAAAAAAAGTAGAAGAAATTCTTAATTTTTTCAAAGAGCATTTTTAATTTATATTCAGAATAAGTTCAATAACAAGAAATTGAAAAATGTATCTGATTTACGGTGACAAATGGCGGTCTGTCACCCAATATCATGCAGGGGGAAGACTGATTTCGTAAATCTTTTCCCACACTGCACAGAGACGTTTATTACGGAAAAGGCTCTTTAAAAAAAGTTGTAATATTTTGGAGAATTTTTTAATCACACTTATCACATAAAAATGGCAGATGACTACATACCACTGTTTTGAAAATTGAGATACCTAGCTGTCACTTCCCATGAGGAGTTATTGTTTTGTTATCCACCATGGAAAATGACAGCTAATAGATAATTTGCCACAGCGAATCAGATATTTGTAGTTTCCACTTTTTTCAACTCATTCTGGATCTCAATTAAAAACGCTCTTTGAAAAAGTTCAGAATTTTTTCTAATTTTTTTAATCATTCTATCATAATTTTTGGGAATTTTTACATGATCTACCACTCAATTGACAATTTTGGATTACGAAAGATTAAAAAAATCCAGATAACATGCGAAAGATAGTACACCCGGGCCTTAATTCTTCACTACAAAAATGCTTTTTCATGTGTCAGTGTAAGATTATGCAAAAAATCTGAATTTGAGCCCCAAGAGTCTTAAGTTGTGAGTTTTAGTCGTCAATTTGAGTTTTAGAGCCTCAACTTAGGATTTTCGAGTTTCAACATGAGACCTCTAAGTGTTAACTTGAGATCCTGTCCCAAAATTAATTCAATTAAGGCCCGGGTGGGCTATCTTTCGATCGTTATCTCGATTGCTTTCCATCCACACAATGTAAAATATATCACAATTTACGTTGGATTTTACATCACGGAGGAGTCCCTACAAATTATGATTGTACAATCAAAAAAGTAGAAAAAAACAGAGCATTTTCAAAGAGTGTTTTTATTAAAGATTAAGAAATAATTCCGATAGAGAGGAACTAGTGAGTGGATAATTTATCATGGTAACTAACGATCTGACAACCATTGACTACTGTGACAAATGCGACCTAACACCCATTAGATACATCAAATGATTAATTTGTAATTTCCTCCCCATTGGTTTTATTTCCCAATATTATTCAAAAACGCTCTCCGAAAATGTTCAGCTTTTTTTCGACATTGTTTGATTGTACAATCATAATTTTTGGAGACTCCAGAACTATGTAAAACTGAATAGCAATTGGAGATCATTTCAGATTATCAAAATAAAAAAACAACCAAGATCACGTTCGAAAGATAATTCACCCGGGCCTCAATTTAATTAATTTCTCGTTTGAGATCATGACTCTAAATTTGTTCGGCTGGTCGTTATAAAATATTCCCGACTCTGATTTTAGATTCATTCGTGACTGAAGAATTTTTTTTTTTCGTAATACCACTTTTTTATTTGTTGTTACCATAACTGTGTGTTCATTTGTTTTCTGTTTTTTGTTTTGGTTTTCCTTTTATTATTTTCAAAAATATCTGCATGGTTTGTTGTATCCGGCTGCACTTGTACCATGCCTCGTTGGTGTAAACACAATGCATGTAGTAATAAATCCGGAACTGGTCATGGAGGTGGAAGCTAGGATGAATAGGGCATATCTACCATCGAGACTGCTGCCTTGTCATTTAAGGGCCGCTGGGCTTCCTCATCTCAAGAAAACCTCACTATATCCTGTTGGAGCTGGTAAATGTTGTTTAGCACCAATTAGTTTTGATGTTCCTTCGAGTCGAAATAGTTTCATTAAGCTGTGTTCAATGAGTTCGGTAAATAGATCATACGACGTGAGAGTATTTCTGATGAATAATGCGAAGAAATATCATGAGTGGACTAACGATTTTACAGCAGGCAGCAGAGATTCTTATAAAGAACCTACTACTCACGTTGCAGCGGAACGATATTCACCGGTGCGGAGAGCGTCGGAGGGGTCCTGTCCACCTGGACCGGGGATTCAGGCCATTCAGCAGGAGTATCAGCAGCTCCAGAGACTTGCCTCGCCTTCACACAGTCCAGCTAGTATTCCGGGGTCTCCGGTTCATGAACGAGGGGTGGCAGCCATTACTCAGGGTAAATCAATTCAATTCAATTTCAATTTATTGCTGCTTAATAGGTACAACCTTGTTTGAGCGTTACATATGCATAGTTTCAATAGTAAAAGTACAATACATAAAAAGAAATGTAATAAATAACAGGCGTGTAATGAGAATATCCTTAAATAATCGGTGGGGGGAACGGTCCATCGGAACTAGTTAGAAATATAATAAAATGTCGCTGAAGCAAATACATATGAGAGTGTAGAAAGCTTGAAATTGGTAATACTCAGGGTAAATCATTCGCAGTCCTGTGTATTTTGCGATTTTATGAGAAAAAAAGTTGGAAAAAATCATTTATTTATAGTTTAAGGCCATTTCCCGCTGCGTCTTATGTATTATTAAATTTTCTTAATTCCATGTCCGAATAATCAATCTTGATTCAATTTATCATAAGAATAAGAGAAATAACTTTCTCGATCAGATAACAAAATGCAATATTTTCAAACAACTTGAGCTTTGGGGATGAACATCCTAAATCAAATCAATGTGTATTGCAGTGGTGAAACCTCGTCATCAGTTTTTGTTCGATAACTTTCTCGAAATTCGAAAGAGGTAGAGGAGAACGGGGCAAAGTGGAACGTTTTGTGATCTTCTCTAATGGCCAATGGTCTCTAATAGCCCGGATGGATTATCTTTCGAACGTTATTTCGATTGCTTTTCCATCTTCGTAATGTAAAATATATCACAATTGACATTGGATTTTACATCACGCAGGAGTCCGTAAAAATTATGATTGTACAATAAAAAAAAGTAGAAAAAAACTGAACATTTTCAAAGAGCGTTTTTAATAAAGATTAAGAAATAAGTCTGATAGAGAGCAAATAGTGAATGGCTAATTTATCATGGTAACTAACGATCTGACAGCCATTGACTACTGTGACAAATGACGACCTAATAGCCATTAGATACATCAAATTATTAATTTGCTATTTCCTCCCTATTGGGTTTATTTTCCAATATTATTCAAAAACGCGCTTTGAAAATGTTCTGCTTTTTTTCAACTTTTTTTTGATTGTCCAATCATCATTTTTGGGGACTTCAGGGCTATGTAAAACTGAATAGCAATTGGAGATCATTTCAGATTATGAAAATAAAAAAACAACCAAGTTCACGTTCGAAAGATAATCCACCCAGGCCTTAATTTCTTTACTTCAAAATGAAAATATTGGGATTTAAAGAAAATCCCAAATCGTTCTGCTTTGCCTGGCCCTCCCCTAGCTGAATTTCCCTGTGAAAATGTCGTTATCTCCATTAGATCCCGAC
>NW_021680452.1:1609190-1640195 GCF_001412515.2 Diachasma alloeum | reverse complement strand
TAGTAAAAGTACAATACATAAAAAGAAATGTAATAAATAACAGGCGTGTAATGAGAATATCCTTAAATAATCGGTGGGGGGAACGGTCCATCGGAACTAGTTAGAAATATAATAAAATGTCGCTGAAGCAAATACATATGAGAGTGTAGAAAGCTTGAAATTGGTAATACTCAGGGTAAATCATTCGCAGTCCTGTGTATTTTGCGATTTTATGAGAAAAAAAGTTGGAAAAAATCATTTATTTATAGTTTAAGGCCATTTCCCGCTGCGTCTTATGTATTATTAAATTTTCTTAATTCCATGTCCGAATAATCAATCTTGATTCAATTTATCATAAGAATAAGAGAAATAACTTTCTCGATCAGATAACAAAATGCAATATTTTCAAACAACTTGAGCTTTGGGGATGAACATCCTAAATCAAATCAATGTGTATTGCAGTGGTGAAACCTCGTCATCAGTTTTTGTTCGATAACTTTCTCGAAATTCGAAAGAGGTAGAGGAGAACGGGGCAAAGTGGAACGTTTTGTGATCTTCTCTAATGGCCAATGGTCTCTAATAGCCCGGATGGATTATCTTTCGAACGTTATTTCGATTGCTTTTCCATCTTCGTAATGTAAAATATATCACAATTGACATTGGATTTTACATCACGCAGGAGTCCGTAAAAATTATGATTGTACAATAAAAAAAAGTAGAAAAAAACTGAACATTTTCAAAGAGCGTTTTTAATAAAGATTAAGAAATAAGTCTGATAGAGAGCAAATAGTGAATGGCTAATTTATCATGGTAACTAACGATCTGACAGCCATTGACTACTGTGACAAATGACGACCTAATAGCCATTAGATACATCAAATTATTAATTTGCTATTTCCTCCCTATTGGGTTTATTTTCCAATATTATTCAAAAACGCGCTTTGAAAATGTTCTGCTTTTTTTCAACTTTTTTTTGATTGTCCAATCATCATTTTTGGGGACTTCAGGGCTATGTAAAACTGAATAGCAATTGGAGATCATTTCAGATTATGAAAATAAAAAAACAACCAAGTTCACGTTCGAAAGATAATCCACCCAGGCCTTAATTTCTTTACTTCAAAATGAAAATATTGGGATTTAAAGAAAATCCCAAATCGTTCTGCTTTGCCTGGCCCTCCCCTAGCTGAATTTCCCTGTGAAAATGTCGTTATCTCCATTAGATCCCGACGTTTGCCAGGAAACCTAATCTGAAAATTGAATCGAGTTAGACCTTTCTACCACTCCACCCCTAAAATATTGAGTTGAATTTCCAATGTCTTGTAACGAAATAGCGAATGACATTTGAACATTGCGTAGGTCTCAGCGGTTTGACTACAGCACCTGTGCAAGGCAGCATTGTTCATGGTACTCCCACGCAACCACCTACAGCACCCCTCGATTTGAGCCCCCTGCGTCATCACAGGTCACCAGCGACAACACCAGTCAGCTATTCACCGAGCAATAGTCCTGCCCTCGATATGATCCAGGAGGAGCATCCAGTTGACATGCTCAGGGTAATTAAATCACTGATATGAATAATTCCATGCATTTCGTTGTTGCATGAAATTTGTTTATTGGATAAAATGACGAAATGCAAAGATGATGTGAATGATTTTGTATTTTTTTAGTTTGAAAAATGATGGAAAACAGTTACAGTCCATTAACGAAACGTTTGTATCTGATTGTTTAATTTAAATTCTCCTATTCATTTCGATGAGTTTAGACAAGTTTAATTACGAATTCATAAACTTATTTAGTTATTTCAATGAAAAGCTATCAATTTGATTAAAAAAATGATTCATTTCAAATAAATTGTTGAGAATTCCGCTCTCTTCGCAGTCTAAACAATTATGTAATTTCTGACTAAAAAGTTTATTTGGACGAAGGAAACAAAAAAAACACTTTTACCCTAAAACTAAACTAAACTTTTTTCGTCACAAGTTAGTTGATTCAAATAAAGTTTATTCAATTCGAATAAACCATTTCTCTGAAAATGGACTCACTTTTTTTTAATTTCTAAAAAACAAACGTCCATCCACTGGGCGGTTTTCTTAGGCGTCCATCTACTGGGCAGTTTACCCTAATAATACTTAATAATTCCAACTCTGAATGAATGTTTCCAATGAAGTTTTCCCTGCATCATTCACTCTGCCCCCCCAAACCGAATGTTCACTAACAAAAAAACCATTCTAATTCAAGAAAATACCACCGCAAATATCAGTGACGGACGTCCTCGGGGGTCAAGTGACCCTAGTCGGCTGTGCGCCATCACCATCCCCATCAGTCGACTCTCTCGACGAGAATTTTCCCCACTACAGCCCGCTGCCAAGTTTCATAATATCCGAGCCCTGTGATCCATCGCGCCCCAGCATAACTCGTGGAATAGGTCGACTCAATTCAGTAAGTTCACCAACGACAACCGAGGTAGAAGTAACATTGTCCGATGAATCGAGTCGCCTCAATTCAGAGGCTATACTCGGTCGTGTTAAGCAAATAATAGATGCACATGCAACAACAAAAGGATTTATATTCTCAAGACAGGAAGTTGCTGGTGGTGGACTGAGTCTTGAGTATCCTGGAGGTGTACAAATCGAATTGAGAGTTTGTGAATTGGAGGAGCGCGAGGTGAAGGGAATTAAAATGCGACGAATAAGTGGTGATCAGATGCAGTACACTCAACTATGTCAACAATTGATTTCTTGCATCACCGTTTGACAAGAACAAACACGAGTGTATGCACCAAATATTCACTATTCAATGCCAAACAAAATGTTGTTTGGTGGTAAATCTTCAACATTTTACATTTTATTATGTACATTCCTTACGATGATTATTCCTGGTGCCTCAAAACACCTACTCAAAAACAGTATTGCATCGTGCATACTGCATATATGTATATATACCTATTTACGTACACGTACGTACACTAAAGAATATCCTGATGATTGTTTAATGCCTAAATCACAATCACGTGTTGAATTTATAAATCATCATTCACGATGTATACATACGTATATGCATTTTATTTGATAAATGTCACTTTATCGGCTTTAGAGTGACACAATGTACAGATTGTTACGTTCTAATCAATTGTCAACGGATTAACGGATTTATAGATTTTCAATTGAATAGGCACCGTTATTCATTAGACTTCAATTGGTTTTACTCGTTGTAAATAGGTGAATTTATATGTAAATATGTCAGTAGCTGAAAGGAAAAAATAATTGATTAATGCCAAACAATTGGATTAACTGATTCAGAGATTTAGAGAAATGATTATTTACACGTACATTCCAATTTATTTGTCTGTCATCGTTATTGTGTGGAAATGAATAGGCACATGAGATGAAAAATCATTGTAAATATTTGTGTAATATAATATTCAAAAATCGTTGTTCATCATGAATGAATTTTTACAATGGAAAATGAAGGTAAACGCTTTTGTTTTCTTCAGTCAGTACTCATTTACTGGCGTTTACAATAGAAAAAAAAATGGTGTTCATGTAATTATTTTATCAGGCACTCGTGAAACTGTTATATTTAATTCCAATGTTAAGTTAACGCGTATTATGATCATACGCACAAATGAAAATAACCACTGCATATCGGAGATAAAAAGGACATTTTAGGTGGATCTGTCTGGGATTACTAGACTGTGTGTGACACAAATTATCCTCTGACTATGATAAGTCAAGTAATGAAAATATGAATTGATAAAATTTTTGTTTTCTGTATGCGTGCGTACGTATTTCCATATGTACATAGAGCACATTAATAAGTATCAAACAAAACAATTTAAAAAAATTATGTATATGAATAGAGAACAGATAGTATTTTCTGCTGTCAATTCTTCAACTAAGACTGTGATTTTTAAATATATTATTAATTATTGATTAGACCTCGTAATACATATTGATTAAATATGAGAAAATAAAGATAGTAAAAAAGAATAATTGCCCTGTGTTTCAATTGTGTCGGACTTTCAGCAGGGATTGGCATCAGTTATTTGATTAGTAATATTATGAGAAGTTGCATCTTACAATAGTTGAGGTTTACTTACCTTTATTGAAATTTGAAAAATAATAAAATAATTCAGTAGCGAAGTGGTAAAACGGTTTAAGTCGATTCATCTCCCAGTTGAGTTTTTGAGGAATATTTCCGAATCTAAGGGAGATAGCGCAATTTTTGTTACTACATTGTTTGAAACGTAACTCAACCTCTCCAAGACCAAGGTCGATCAGCTTGCCCAATTACGAAAATCATCGGCCTTTTCCGGGTCAACGCTCAGGTCTAGTAGAGTCACCGTAAATCAACACGAATCAGTACATCACGGTCTGTCGTATAGCACGTTTTGAATGGAATTCAACTCTGTAGAGTTTAGACCACAGTACATTAGCGTCTATTAACTCGGCGACAGAACTTCAGTAAAAGAAAATCACGTTATTTATTGACCATGACCATTCAACCAGTGACTCACAGTGCAAAACCGATAGACAATTCAATTCAGTAAGATCAACAAGTGACAAGCTGTTTTTGTAAATTTGACAAAGCGTGGTTCGAACTCGAGAATAAATGCACGTGGATATTAGTTCAAGACTCTCAACAATTATTTCACACCGACGATCCTCTAACCTCCCAATCCACCCTAAATCTAGTTCCTCACCAAACATACATTTGTTGTAGCTCTCAATCGGCTCTACAAAAAAGTTCTTAAAAACATTTTGCTATCTCCCTTAGATTCCGAGATATTCATTGAAAACTGGTCAATAGTCCAAATTAGGGATAGGCAATAATATTAAATTTTTCGCAATATTAAAAAGGATTATCTCATTATATTGTTCAAAGTTTAACTATATTTATCAAATTTAAAATATTATAGAATTTATTAGCTAAATTTTTCCGATTGATGGTGAATAAAATATTTGATAATACTAAAATGTAATTTTTTGGTTACCAAACTAATTCTAACTTTAGGTACTTGATTTTCGATTATCCAAATAATCGTCAATCTTCCTATCTAAATTATTGGTTGATAGAATATTCCGAAATTTAATTGTACAAATTGATGGTTACTTTAATATTTAAAATTTTTAAGATTAATATTAAACATTGACAGTTTCACAATTTAACGGTAATTATAATTGGTTGATATACCTATCACTGGTCCAAAATGACTTATACCGTTTTACCATTTCGCTACTTAATAATTCAAATTTTTCAATTAATTTAATCAAATAATTGACAGTAAGGAATTGTCAAGTGACTATTGAGTGAATAAGTCTAAATTACATAAAAAGGCTTTTCGATTAGCAAAACAATCGTCAATTTTCCGAACTCAATTATTGATTGATAAAATAACTCAGAATTTGAATATTTAATTGATGATTAATTTAATAACTAAAAAATTGTTGAGTAATATTGACAATTGACTTGTTCAAAATTTAACTGTCATTAAAATTTATGATTATGCCGATGTTTGAATTTGAGCAAATTTATTGTTGTCAAGCTTCGGATGCAATAAATATACGGTCTCTTTCTTTCGTTCTCGGCAGAAAATTACAGAATTATTTTTCTTATGAATGCAAGGAAATTTTACAATTTTTCTAATCGCAAAATTATGTAAATTTCAGGAAATTTTGTGTGAATTATAAAAATTTTCTATAGAGAAAATTCTGAAAATTGTCGTCAATGCAATTTTTATTCTCCAATTCTTCAGATTTTCATGCACAGGGGTTCGACAGGGTTTTTTAAAATTCAAGATAATTTTTAGAAAATCCTAAAAATTGGGGGCAGAATTCGAGGTCAAGTTTGACCCTAAAAACATTGAATTGAGAAAAAAACAATTCGGAATCCAAAATCGTTTTCAGTTATCTGTACATTTATCGTTAGGGTAGAGTCACTTCGAATATGAAGAAATGAAGATGGTAAAGAAATAAACCCGTATAATTCAGTGAAATATTTAATTCTCTAACAACTTTATTGTTGTCAATTCAATCAGCTCATTATCATTGACATACAAAAATATGGAATAGTCTTAAATACACAACCACACTATTTGGAACAGCATAACAGTATCATGTAGGTAGATTTGTTCATTTTGTACTGCCTTAAAATTAACCCTAGTATCACCCCATAGGAATATTAATTGTTAGCTCTCAGGCATCGTACGTTGAGGCTGATGTATTGCCACCCTTCCCAGTCCAGTTGGTGTGAACAAAACGTCCCACATCGTCCACAAGTTCGTAAGTGTGGGCACCGAAGTAATCCCTCTGTGCCTGGATGAGATTCGTGGGTAGACGGTTGCGACGAATGCTGTCGTAGAAATTACGAGCAGCTGAGAGTACTGGAGTTGGAATACCCTGGGTATCTGCAGTGGCTAGGACATCTCGAAGACTTGATCTACATCTTTTCACTGCTTTGGCGAAGAAATCGTCGAACAGGAGATTCGATAATTTTGGATTTTTGTCGAATGCTTGTTTTATGTTTCCAAGGAATACACTGAAAAAATGAGAATAATGACATTAATTATTGAATAGTAATTATTAATCGATGGGGTAATCATCAATTTGTTAATTATTTATTCAGAACAGAGCTGAAGAGTATTTATTTGTGCTTTTAAAAAGAAAAATGAAATACTGTTAACGATTTTCTTCCACTATTTCAATGAAGACGTTAATATGCTCCATCACATTGGAATGTGCATGAGAATTTTTAAATGCATTCATTAAAATAAGTAGACGATAATTAGAGTGAACAATACAATAAAACGAGTGGAAAGAATGGCGTTAAAAAATAGAAAAAACTTCAGAGGAAACGTTCAGATGGAAATATGTGAATGCACACTCGATGGAATGCAATTCTATAAAAAAAAAATTATTTATAACAATAAGTATTATGCTCCGTGTTATATTTCGGATATCATTACGAAATTTTTCCATTGTTCTCAATAATTCTTAATTATTTATAAAATACTGTTGGGATTGAGAGAAAAAAAATGTATTGAATACTAGATCAAATGGAATTTTTTGTTCCAAACGATTGTCATTAAACTTCGAAACACCTGAGGAATGAATTCTAAAGGGAAAAATGGACATTCATAACAATATGTACAATATGTATTATGCTCCTTATTATATTTCAGATATCGTTACGAAGAATTTCTAATTCTTAAGAATTATCTTCCGCATAATTCATAAGAATTGAGAAAATACTGTTGGCATTGGAAGAAAAAAATTTATTGAATGCTACATAACATGCCAATTTGTTGTTCCAAAGGATTGTTATCCACCGTCGAAAAAAGAACTATTCCAATTCGTAATACGAATGACATACCCTCAGCTCTTTTGAGACTACAAATACGCCGTAATGACATGAAAAAACCCCGGTTATAAAAAACCAAATTACCTTCTGATAATGCAGCCACCCCTCCACATGAGTGCAATTCCCCCATAATTCAAGTTCCAATTATTGACCTTGGCAGCATCCCTGAGCAGCATGAAGCCCTGTGCATAAGAGACAATCTTCGCCAGATAAATAGCATTCTTCAGTTGCTGCAAAAATTGTTTCTGGTCCCCCTTGAAAGCCTCAATCTGCTCGTCATTGAATATCGAATGTGCTTCAGTTCTCTCGCTCGCCAACGACGACAAGCACCTAGCGAACACCGACTCTCCAATCAGAGTGACTGGCACTCCGTACTCCAGTGCAGCAATGACCGTCCACTTGCCCGTTCCCTTTTGCCCCGCTGTGTCTCGTATCCTCTCCAGCAGATATCCCTTTTCATTCTTGTAATTGAGTATATCACGAGTTATTTCAATGAGATAAGACGACAGTTCCCCCTTGTTCCATTCATCGAACACACTGGCCATTTTCCCTTGGCTGAGCCCCAGGCCATCTCTCATAAGTTGATACGCCTCAGAGACCAGCTGCATGTCGGCGTATTCAATGCCATTGTGCACCATTTTAACGAAATGCCCTGCTCCAGTCTCGCCTACCCAGTCGCAGCAAGGCTCTCCATCGGCCTTGGCACAGATCGCCTGGAATATCGGTTTTATCGCTGGCCATGCCTTCGGATTGCCCCCAGGCATCAACGAGGGGCCATACCTCGCACCCTCCTCACCGCCACTTACTCCACACCCAACGTACAGTATCTGGTTTTTCTCCAATTCTTCGGAGCGCCTTTTCGTGTCTTGATATTCAGAATTTCCACCGTCGATGATGATGTCTCCTGGGGAGAGGAGGGGGACTAGGCTCTTGATGAAGGCATCCACTGCGGGTCCGGCTGAGGAACATTATAATTCATCTTTGTTAATTTTAATAGACTTTTTTGTAATTGATTTTATTACTATTATTATTTACTAGCGAACGGCGCTTCGCGCCCGTCGCTAGATTATATTGTGTTATATTAATTTATTTTGTTTTCTTGCCAATTTTTCTTTGCGGTCAGATTAAATTAAATTTATTGGATTCTATTCCCATTATAATATACAAATTTTAGGAACAGTTTTTGTCATTTTCAAATGAAGAGATATTTATGTTAAATAATATCAGTAGGGGACGGTGGGGCAAAATGGAACGGTACAAAAACCGAATATAGAGCAAAATTCAGACAACTTTTTTTTTCACATTATGTGAGCTCAAAAATGATGATTCGGGCTTAAGTCAGTGACATCAGTCTACTTTGTAGTTATCGCTATTTTGTAATCTAAGGGAGATAGGAGAATTATGATAAGGACCTTTTTGTAGAGAATTTCAAGGGCTATAAAAAAGGTCATTATAAAAATTTTGCTATCTTCATTGTAAAAAAGATAATTCAAGGTTAAAAAACTGAAGAAAAATCTGATGTCTGTAAATTCAATCAATTTTTGAATTTTCAATTGATTGAAAATTAAAGAATACATTATATGATTTAGTTTACTGAAGTTTACTAATGTTTTGATTGAAAATTCAGATGAGTTGAGAAATTCTCATCTTTCTGCTCTTCAAAAATTTCGAATTCCAATGAATGTTCATTATTTTTCCCCTGTATCGAAATCAGTCATTGTTTTGAAAATATTTTGGTAACTGCTCATGAAATTTCAGTTTTCTTCCAACTATTTAGCCTACTAAAGGAGAGGAAAATGTCACATTTTATCTTAAATCATTCGTTCCGGTGTCATACACTGAGAGAAAAATCGTCATAATATCACAAAACTAATTTCTTGTGCCAAAGATTTCATCTCTTGAGGAGAAATTTCTTGGGATAAGAATTTTTTGTACCATTTCATTTTGCCCCGCGTTCCATTTTGCCCCACCGTTCCATTTTGTCCCACCCTCCCCTATTATATAATAATTCTTCTCAATGAAATCAAATCATGAAAACGAAAAATTTCGAAAAATTCCGAAAAAATTTCCGAAAATTTCGAAAAATTTCGTTTTCATGATCTGATTTCATTTAGAGGAAATGAGAAAAATGCAGGGAGAGATAATCAGCAAGAAAATGAAAGAAAACGATTTTTTATTTTTCTGAAAAATGTCAAAACTTATTTTTTTTTTAATGACGAAAAAATATCAATATGTACCCTTTCTATGATCTAATTTCAATGGAAGAAAGTGAAAAAAAGAACAGAGATACGTGATCAGCAAGAAAATAAAAATTTCGATTTTTCAATGTCTCCGAAAAGTTTTAACATTGATATACTTTTTCAAATAATGAAAGAATACCCATCAGTTCAATTTCTACCCTCACATTTTGATAGAATACATTAAAAAAAAAGCAAAGAATAAAAATCGGAAATGAAAAATTTTATCGGATTAATATAATGTAATTATTTTAAACTCGTTGAAACAGAGTCACTATGAATGTTCGAAAGTTTGGTATGTTCAAATGGAACAATTCCTGTCTTGGCAACTATCAAGTTGCGATTTTTATAGTTCAAATAAGACTCATTCTATAAGCCCTGTTTGAAGATGGAACTTCCACAATTTACGTGATTTTTCAAGTAAAAATGAATATTCACAGCCAAATGCCTTTTAATTATCAGACAATTTCCTTAAAATTCTTGGTATCCAAGGAATTTTTGAAGGAATTCTCTGAAAATTCAGGAATCTGGAATTCAAGGAGATTTCTCTGAATTCTCATTAATTTACCCGGAATATTTAAACTAAAATTTACAGTTCCCGTGGATTTCTCCATGAAATTAGGAATTCACATATCTAAATTAAAAGCTAATGTTTAATTGAACATTCTCTTATTTAGGAGATGATTCCTCTTTGTGATGAGCTTAGACTGAGCTCAACTGATAAATCTGTTTCTGAGTTATGAATATTTTTAAAAAAGTCAAGTGTCCATTATACCCTACCCTCCCCCACTCGCACTGTAATTTTTCTAGAAAATTTCTCTCCATGTACTGATTTCCAGAATGAAAATGTCCATTCTCTCACATTCTTCCCAACAATTTTCTCCTCATAAATGCTTACTCACCTTTAACAAGTAACATGACTCTGCGTGGTTTCTTCAGCTTGCTGACCATCTCCTCGAGGCTGTAGGCTCCAACGACCTTGGTGCCCTTGGCTTCATTCTCGAGAAACTCCTTGACCTTGCTCGTCGTGCGGTTGTAAGCGCAAACGACAAACCCATGATCGTTCATATTCAATATGAGATTCTGGCCCATCACGGCCAAGCCGATCAGCGCAATGTCCGCTACTCTGGGCCCACAAAAGTTCCGATAATATAATTAAACAAGACCTTTCGGTGCTGGAATTACTGATCAATCAATTACTTACGCTTCACTCATGATTGCCGATTGGAATGCGAAATTTTTTGAGTTGATAACTGAGTAGTTAGTATCACTGGTTAGGAGTGAGGGGCCCAACAAGTGGCAGCAGTTCCTGAGTCACTGGATCGTATCGTAAGACGCATGAATAACGACTCGACTGTTGGATCAGCCGATCGCGCATGAACCAATCGCCTCACGCCAAAGTCCCGTCGTTTACAGTTATGGGGTAAAAGGGGATGCGTTGTAGCTGCAGAGACAGTTCTTACGCCCTTACGATTCTACGGGATTGTTATTGTCTATTTTTGTCCGGTTTTCGTGAATTTGTTGACAATTACTCCGCAATCAGTCGGGTTTTTTCGTCTTCAAAGAGAAAATTTCACGAGGATTCGCCGACTTTTGTGAGTTCGTGGAGTTCATAAAGTGGCGGGGAATCCCCCGTGATGGCGGAGCCAATCAGAAGTGGATGCACAGTCAGCGAAGTGGAGACGCCGCCCGAGAGTTGTGGCTTGTGTATTGACATTCCCAAAGTGGGGTTATAAAAACGATTGATTTGGGGGTTTTGATGCAGATTTTGTTGATATTGTTGGGGGAGAAGTGTTGATAGAAGGTGAGACAGAGATTGAGCAGTAATGTAAGTAGTAAGGGTTAATTTTCGAGGTGATTCTGACCGAAATTCGGGGGGAGATGTGGGTCCGGAGAGTAGTCTCCACCGCTCCGAAACGTCTAAAACACAACAATGAGGGAGAAATAGTGAACAATGCGAATAATTGCTGATGATTTCAGTGTTCCAGGAGGTTTATAAATTCGGGTAAAATCCACGAGGTGATCGAGTGATGGAATATGGCTTTTAAATCGATTTTTATGGAGATAATGGAGTTGAGGAAATGAGTTGTTCACTGCTCTTGGTTCACAAAATTGCAAAAAACGCTTGAATTGAATTAGGAAATGGGTTGGAGAGATTTTCTATATTTTGAAACGATTTCTAGAGTTGAAAGAATTAAAATAAAACCTTTGTAAACTTCTCTGGATCTAGCAGATCTGGAGAAAAAATGAAGATTTTTTCTAGTTGTAGAATTTTCCAAGATTTTCTGAGAGTTCTGTCAAAATTCATAGTTAACAGGGATTATGAAATTTACTGGATAAAGATTGATTTGGGAGTTTTGATGAAGATTTTGTTGATATTTTTGGGGGAGAAGTGTTGATAGAAGGTGAGACAGAGATTGAGCAGTAATGTAAGTAGTAAGGGTTAATTTTCGAGGTGATTCTGACCGAAATTCGGGGGGAGATGTGGGTCCGGAGAGTAGTCTCCACCGCTCCGAAACGTCTAAAACACAACAATGAGGGGGAAATAGTGAACAATGCGAATAATTGCTGATGATTTCAGTGTTCCAGGAGGTTTATAAATTCGGGTAAAATCCACGAGGTGATCGAGTGATGGAATATGGCTTTTAAATCGATTTTTACGGAGATAATGGAGTTGAGGAAATGAGTAGTTCATTGCTCTTGGTTTAATTCAGTAAAGTGGATGCGTTGATTACAAAATTTCAAAAAACGCTTGAATTGAATTAGGAAATGGGCTGGAGAGATTTTCAATATTTTGAAATAATTTCTAGAGTTGAAAGAATTAAAATAAAACCCTTGTAAATTTCTCTGGATCTAGCAGATCTGGAGAAGAAATGAAGATATTTTTTCTAGTTGTATAATTTTCCAAGATTTTCTGAGAGTTCTGTCGAAATTCGTAGTTAACAGGGATTATGAAATTTACTGGATAAAGATTGATTTGGGAGTTTTGATGAAGATTTTGTTGGGGGAGAAGTGTTGATAGAAGGTGAGACAGAGATTAAGTGGTAATGTAAGTAGTAGGGGAGGTTGGGGTAAAATGGGCACTTTTGACTTTTTTAAAAAATGTTAATGACGAGTTGAAATGTTGATAAAATTTAATAATTTTTTTTTCATTGCAAAGAACAATTCTTTCCCTTTGTGATGAGACTAAACTGAGCTCAATTGATAAATTTGTTTCTCAGTTATGAGTAATTAAAACAAAAGTCTAAAGTGTCCATTTTGCCCCACTCTCCCCTAAGGGTTAATTTTCGAGGCGATTCTGATCGAAATTGAGGGCGAGATATCGGTTCGGAGAGTAGCCTCCACCGCTCAAAAACGTCTAAAACACAACAATGAGGGGAAATCGTGAACAATGCGAGTAATTGCCGATGATTCCGGTGTTCTACAAGGTTTATAATATCGGGTAAAATCCGCGAGTTGGTAGAGTAATGGAAAATCACTTTTTAATCCATTCTTTCTGGAGTTACTGGAGCCAAGGAAATGAATTCTTCATTGCTCCCCACTTAATTCACTAAAATCGATCAGTTTATTCCAGAATTGCGAAAGCCGTCGAGTTGAATTAGTAAATGTGTTAGTAAATGAGGTATTTTATATATTTTTTAGTGATTTTTAGAATTCAAATAAAAATCCTATAAATACCTCTGGACCTGGTAGATCGTGAGAAAAATCGACATATTTTTTCTAGTCGAGGAAATTTCCACAGAAAGATCTTTTGACAGTTCTCTCCAAATTCATACTCAACCGATACGAGTATCGAATACCGAAGAAGTAGTGCTAGAAATGAAATTTCTTGTTTCCACGGAGAATACAGTTATTTTGAAATTACCAAATCAATTTTTGCGACAGAAAATTTCCACCTCGGCGCACTCTTTGCATGTGTGCCACAAAAAAATTCTTTTTTGATAATTAAAAAAAAATTTTTTTGGCACAAGTAAGACTTTTTTAAGAACTCAGTCATTTTTCCCTCAGCGTAGGATAAGAAGTTGCCTTGTATGCGTCGCATTCATAATAATTATTTTTTCCAGTGGAACAAGTCAATAAAAAAAACCTAAAAATGGCGTTGAGGACGTACGGTGACAAGCCCATAAGTTTTCAAGTCGAGGAAAATGGGGAGTACTACTGCATCGGTTCAGAGGTGGGTAACTACCTTCGCCTCTTCCGTGGATCCCTCTACAAACGCTACCCAGGGATGTACAGAAGATCTATCACAAACGACGAGAGGAAGAAATTGGTGGAGCTGGGGCTGAGTCAACACGTCTTGGCCTCGAGTGTTTCCCTGCTGAGAGCCAGTGAAGTAGAGGACATAATCGAGGGGAATGACGATAAATATAAGGCTGTGTCTGTACACTCCACTGAACCGCCTGCCCCGCGGGAGGGCAAGTCCAAGAAAACGATGCCCTGGGTGCCTAGCTTACCTAACAGCTCGCATTTGGATGCTGTGCCACAAGCTACACCCATCAATCGGAACAGAGTTCACAATAAGAAAGTCAGGACATTCCCCTTGTGGTAAATTTACGTTTGGATTTCAATCGATACGAGAGAACGAATTGATTCTCAACATTTTCTTAGAGGTGACAGTAGTCTGATGATGAGTGAGTTGAGGAGAAAATGTCGTGATTTTTGTTTTCAACTTCATGAATTTTAAACAAGATCTCGTGATCTTCTGCAAAGTGTCTGGGTGAATTCATCTTACAATTCAGTAGCGAAATGGTAAAACGGTCTAAGGCCCGGGTGTACTATCTTTCGAATGTTATCTGGATTTTTTTCATCTTTCGTAATCCAAAATTGTCAATTGAGTGATTCATCATGTAGAAATTCCCAAAAATTATGATAGAATGATAAAAAAAAATAGAAACAATTCTGAACTTTTTCAAAAAGCGTTTTTAATTGAGATTCAGAATGAGTCGAAAAAAGTGGAAATTACAAATATCTGATTCGCTGTGGCAAATTATCTATTAGCTGTCATTTTCCATGGTGGATAACAAAACACTAACTCCTCATGGGAAGTGACAGCTAGGTATTTCAATTTTCAAAACAGTGGTATGTAGTCATCTGCCATTTTTATGTGATAAAAGTGTGATTAAAAAATTCTTCAAAATATTACAACTTTTTTCAAAGAGCCTTTTCCGTAATAAATGTCTCTGTGCAGTGTGGGAAAAGATTTACGAAATCAGTCTTCCCTCTGCATGATATTGGGTGACAGGCCGCCATTTATCACCGTAAATCAGATACATTTTTGAATTTCTTGTTATTCAACTTATTCTGAATATAAATTAAAAATGCTCTTTGAAAAAATTAAGAATTTTTTTTACTTTTTTTGATTATTCAGTCATAATTTTTCAAAAATTCTGCATGATGCAGGACTCAATTGACAATTTCAGATGACGAAAGATGAAAAAAAAAATCGAGATAACGTTCGAAAAGTAGTACATCCGGGCTTTAAAAACGTACCTCTCAAAAAACTCTTGTCTTCTCAGTCTGGATACTCTAGCTGTGTTTCAAACAGACATTTTCTGTAGCTTCCAAAATTACCCACAAAATTGTCCCTCCGAATTTCTCTCCAAATCCCTTTTTCCTCAGATATCTCAAAAATAATCGACGAATCCCTCTTAAAACCTCCACCAATCAAATCTCTCACAAACCACTGATAAAATCCTCTCTCCCCTAGCTTCGACGACACAGATCCTTCAGCGAATCTGGAGAACGCAGCCCAACAAGAGTTGCTGGTGCCCATCCGTCTGGACATGGAGATCGAGGGCCAGAAATTACGTGACACCTTCACATGGAACAAGAACGAGAGTCTCATAACCCCAGAGCAATTCGCAGAGGTTCTCTGCGACGACCTGGATCTCAACCCCTTGACCTTCGTTCCAGCAATAGCCCAGGCAATCAGACAGCAGATCGAGGCCTTCCCCCAGGAGACAATTTTGGAGGATCAGTGCGACCAGCGAGTCATCATCAAGCTGAACATTCATGTGGGGAACACATCGCTGGTGGATCAAGTGGAATGGGACATGTCAGAGAAGGAGAACAATCCTGAGAAATTCGCCATGAAACTCTGCGCAGAATTGGGACTTGGAGGGGAATTCGTGACTGCAATTGCTTACAGTGTCAGGGGCCAATTGTCGTGGCATCAGAGGACTTACGCCTTCTCTGAGGCTCCACTGCCAACCGTTGAAGTGCCCTTCAGACCTCCCTCAGAGGCTGACCAGTGGGCGCCTTTCCTCGAGACACTCACTGATGCTGAGATGGAGAAGAAGATCAGGGATCAGGACAGGAACACTCGACGCATGAGGAGACTTGCCAATACTACCCCTGGGTGGTAAATTCAAGGGGAACAAAAGACGAGAATGTGGCGTGGTCGTTTTCACGGCCGAATTTGTGTTTAAAAATAAACTAGGTTTCAGCATTTAAGATTTCAGTGGAATTAAACATTTTTTCAATTTAATTCTGAGCACTTTTGGTTAATAAATGTTTTTGAAAGGAGGTGGAGGTTTCCTTTTTTTAATTATTTTGTTCTTTGGGATTTTGCACGGATGAAAAAATCATATAAAGGAGTCCCGAGGACATTGGTACAGAGTGATTCTGCATGGAATCCTATAGGTTCGTAATCTCTCTGTATTGTAAAAATCCAAATCGACTTCTGGTGATGAATATTTGGTCTCGAAATTGAGGCTGCAAAATTGAGGGCCACAAGAGTCGAAATAAGGGTCACAGGTATCAAAATAATCGTCGTGAGGATCAGAATAAGGGTCCCAGGGTCAGATTAAGGTTCCAAATAAGGGTCATGGGAGTCAGAAACTAGGAGTCACAAGGGTAAAAATAACAATTGTAAAAACACTCATGAAAACTTCACAATTTACATGAATTTTCATGTAAAAATGAATATTCACTGCCAAATTCCCTTGAATTTCCAGGGAATTCCTATAAAGTTCTTGAAATTGCAGGAATTTTTGAATGAATTCCCTGAAAATTCAAAGGAATCTGGAATTCAAGGAGAGGTTTCTCTGAATTCTTCTGATTTTTCATTAATTTTCCCAGAATAATAAAACTGAAATTTATACTTTCCACGGATTTTTTGATGAAAACATAAATTTTCATTGATAAAATTCGTTGAAATTTCGGTGAACATGTTACTGATCCTTACCGGAAATTTGACGATTATAATGCCTCTATTCGCCGATGAAAAAACTGAAATTTTCCCGAATCCCTTCCCAATCCCCCGAATAAGCGAACAGAATTATTTCCGTCAACATTTTCAGTGACAAATGAAAAAATAAGAAACGATCGAAGTTGATAAAATTACCTACCAATGATCGCTCGGAAGAAAAAATGTCTAGAAAATATTTTTGGAGCTGTTCAAATACCTCATGAAAACCATTCTTTGAGACTGTCCAATAGAACCATCGTTTTCCGAACTATGTCCATGATAATATCTCCACAACATTCTCAATGAGTCATTCCCCCTCATTTCATTCGAATGCCCTTCCCATCATTCGAATGGATAAGAAAAAATTCCTTCAATCCCATATTTTTACCGAAAGGTGAGGAGTGAACGGAGGGGAAAATGAAACATTTTAATCATCCGAGGATTGTGTAGTGATCGAAAGAGGAAAATATTAAGCTTCTTACTTTTTCTTTTCACAGGATTTCTCGAGAAATTTAAATCAAATTTTGAAAAATTGAAAAATCAAATGACTTATAATTTATAAAAATGATACAAAGAAACATTAACGAGAGAATAGCGAAGTGTAAATAATTATTTTTACGCTTTTCTATTTTTCTATCGACAGTTATCACTGGAATTGAAATTTCCAGAAATGGGCAACACTAAATAATTTTATAACATCGGAATCATTTATAAAAATCATTCGAATATGCATAAGAAAAAACATTTTCTCTAATTCACTAATTTTGTCAATAGGTGAGCGAGGGGAAAATGGGCCTTTTTAATCATCAATAACTTTCGATCAACAAATTGAAATCCAACAATTTTTTATTCTTATTTTATGAATAAATAATTCACTAAAATAAGACGGAACAAGATCATCATCATATTTTTTATGATTCCTGTTTTTTTACGGACAATTATCACTGGAATTGAGATTTCCAGAAATCGACAACACTATATAATTTTATAACATCGGAATCATTTAGAAAAATCATTCGAATATGTACAAGAAAAAACATTTTCTTCAATTCAATAATTTTGTCAATAGGTGAGCGAGGGGAAAATGGGCCTTTTTTAATCATCAATAACTTTCCATCAGCAAATTGAAATCCAACAATTTTTTATTCTTATTTTATGAATTATTTATTCATAAATAATAATAATTATTATTATTATTAATAATCATCATAATATTATAATTATTATTGAATAATCATCATCATCATCATCTTTACGATTTTTGTTTTTTGTACGGATAATTAAAAATTATTAAGATGAGAAAAAGGATAAAATTAAATTAATTTAATTCCAAAGACGGAAATGGAAATAAAATGAAATAGTATAAATTAATCCAGTGACGGGCGCGAAGCGTCCGTTCGCCAGTAAAAATGAATGTAAGAACTAGAAAAACCATTGATACTGACAACGAACGGCAAAAAAATGGGTTTTGAGATAATAGTGAGCATCGAATGATAACAACTCATCCATGCAGAGGGGGTTGCACTGGGGGGGGCGAGCGTGGGTGGGGGGCGATTTAGCTTTCACGCAGTAATTCCAGTTCTCCTCCGGCGGCCGACGGTAGGAGGTGGCCAAGTGCCCCACAAATAAATCTATATTTATTTTTCTAAATAAACAAGTGATCACACTAGAATTAAAAAAAAATAATTTAAAAAATGGATCCGACCTGGTTGTCGAAACAGTTGTCTCCAGCGTCACCGAGGGGAGTTCCAGGCAATCCCTATCCGTCGAGACCTTGGCTCCAGGATCGTGCCGCTGCCGCCCCGGCTACGACGAACGTCGGCGTCAAGGGAATCATCGCCGGTGAGTTTGTTACTTTCACCTTGGAAGTTTATTTTTGCACTTGTGTTTACGGGATTTCATGGACTCACGATACGTTCCAACAGCGCTCTGGGTTTTTTCGTAATTTTGGAGGGCTTTATTTTAGGATCCGTCGAGTGTTTATGGATTTATCGGTCGACGAGAGGTCATTTAAATTTTTTATTTCGCGGAATTCGTTCGCTCTCTCGTGGTGTTTTACTCATTTTTGTTTGCATTTCGGGGCTGTTTGTTGTGAACTCAAGGTAAGATTTTCATTAGGAGAATAAACGGACGTCTGGAGTGGTTTTTTTATTTTTTTGGTGGGGGTAATTTGCAATTCAAGTTCTTTCAATGGTAATTAACAATTCCGTGTCACTTGCGTTTCTCGAATGCTAGGTATTGTTCTGCTCTTTTTGTTGTGAGAGCGGTTGCGTCTCGTGGTTGTTCCAACCTCAATTTCGGTGACAGATGATAAACAGTTGACAGGGTTCATTGTTGCTCCAATTTATGAACCTTGGGACGTTAATTTTGTAAATGAAGTAATTGGGAGAATAACGCGGATGAAAATTGAGTGAGTGAATTGAACGAGGTTTTTTCTCATAAAAAATTGCTGGCGGAGTTGAGATTTAGATATGAACAGAAATAATTTAGTTCATACTTATGCGATGGTCCAAGAAAGTTCGAAAATATCGAAGGATTCGTTGGTTTTATGAAAAATTTAATGAGAATGATTTTTTTTTAATTAGCAAAAAATTTTACGATGAATTGAAATACGGATAAATTAATGAATTGATGGGTCTGGTGACAGACGGTAAACTGGTGGCCGAGTGTCCTTGAACTTGAGACGACTAATTTGGAACATTCTTGCTCCAATTTATGCACGTTAAAACATTGAATTTTTAAGACGAAATAGGGGAGGGTAAAATGAACACTGGACTTTTTTTGAAATATTCATGACGTGTTGAATTATTTATGAAATGGAGTCATTTTATTTTTCAATTGAAAAACAATGATTCCTCTTTGTGATGAGCTGAGACTGAGCTCAATTGATAAATCTGTTTCTGAGTTATGGATATTTTTNCAGGCAATCCCTATCCGTCGAGACCTTGGCTCCAGGATCGTGCCGCTGCCGCCCCGGCTACGACGAACGTCGGCGTCAAGGGAATCATCGCCGGTGAGTTTGTTACTTTCACCTTGGAAGTTTATTTTTGCACTTGTGTTTACGGGATTTCATGGACTCACGATACGTTCCAACAGCGCTCTGGGTTTTTTCGTAATTTTGGAGGGCTTTATTTTAGGATCCGTCGAGTGTTTATGGATTTATCGGTCGACGAGAGGTCATTTAAATTTTTTATTTCGCGGAATTCGTTCGCTCTCTCGTGGTGTTTTACTCATTTTTGTTTGCATTTCGGGGCTGTTTGTTGTGAACTCAAGGTAAGATTTTCATTAGGAGAATAAACGGACGTCTGGAGTGGTTTTTTTATTTTTTTGGTGGGGGTAATTTGCAATTCAAGTTCTTTCAATGGTAATTAACAATTCCGTGTCACTTGCGTTTCTCGAATGCTAGGTATTGTTCTGCTCTTTTTGTTGTGAGAGCGGTTGCGTCTCGTGGTTGTTCCAACCTCAATTTCGGTGACAGATGATAAACAGTTGACAGGGTTCATTGTTGCTCCAATTTATGAACCTTGGGACGTTAATTTTGTAAATGAAGTAATTGGGAGAATAACGCGGATGAAAATTGAGTGAGTGAATTGAACGAGGTTTTTTCTCATAAAAAATTGCTGGCGGAGTTGAGATTTAGATATGAACAGAAATAATTTAGTTCATACTTATGCGATGGTCCAAGAAAGTTCGAAAATATCGAAGGATTCGTTGGTTTTATGAAAAATTTAATGAGAATGATTTTTTTTTAATTAGCAAAAAATTTTACGATGAATTGAAATACGGATAAATTAATGAATTGATGGGTCTGGTGACAGACGGTAAACTGGTGGCCGAGTGTCCTTGAACTTGAGACGACTAATTTGGAACATTCTTGCTCCAATTTATGCACGTTAAAACATTGAATTTTTAAGACGAAATAGGGGAGGGTAAAATGAACACTGGACTTTTTTTGAAATATTCATGACGTGTTGAATTATTTATGAAATGGAGTCATTTTATTTTTCAATTGAAAAACAATGATTCCTCTTTGTGATGAGCTGAGACTGAGCTCAATTGATAAATCTGTTTCTGAGTTATGGATATTTTTTAAAAAGTCAAAAGTGTCCATTTTACCCTATCCTCCCCTGATCATAATTATTTGTTCTAATGATTTGTTCATAAAAAATTAGTAGTGGAATTGAGATGTAGATATGAATAGCAATAATTCAGTAGTAAAGTGGTAAAACGGTACAAGTCAATTTTGACTATTGACTAGTTTTCAATAAATATATCGAAATCTAAGGGACATAGCAGAATTTTTGTTATAACCTTTTTTGTAGAGCCGATTGAGAGCTACAACAAATGTAATAACAAAAATTTCGCTATCTTCCTTAGATTCGGAACTATTCCTCAAAAAGTCTTCTAGGAAATAAGTCGACTTAAACCGTTTTACCGCCTCGCTACCGAATTTATTTTATTCTATTATAATCATCCACGAACATTCGTAAATGTTGAAGGATTCATTGATTTTTTGAAAAATTTAATGAGAATGATTTTTTTTTATTTATTAAAAAAATTTACGATGAATTGAAATATGGATAAATAAATGAATTGATGGTTCGAGTGTCAGACGGTAAACTAGTGACCGAGTGTCCTTGAACTTGAGACTACTAAATTGGAATATTCTTGCTCCAATTGATGGACCTTGAACCATTGAATTTTTAAAATAAAATAATTGGGACAATAATACGAAAAGAAATTGGGTAACGAGGTTTGACCGATAATTCTCATGATTTGTTCATAAAAAATTACAGATGGAATTGAGATTTAGATATGAATAGGAATAATTTATTTCATTCTAATACAATCATCCAAAAAAATTGGAAAAATTGAAGGATGCATTGATTTTAGGAAAAATTTAGTGAAAATGGTTTTTTAGAACTAGCGAAAAATTGAATAGAAAAATGCATAAATGGATGAATTCCTAGGTCTGGTGTCAAATGGTAATCTAGTGACCGAGTGTTCTTGAGCTTTAGACTCGTAATTTAGGGCATTCTTCCTTCAATTTATAAACCTCACGACAGTGAATTCTTTAAATAAAATAATCGTGAGAATAATACGAAATGAAATTGCATAACGAAATATGAACGATAATTCTAATGACTTGCTCATGAGAACTCACTGGTGGAGTTGAGATTTAGATTTATTTCATGACAACAGAATCATCCAAGAAAATTCGGAAATATTGAAGGATGCATTGATTTTATGAAAGATTTAATAGGAATGATTTTTAGAATTGGCAGAAAATTTTACCATGAATTAAAATTTATATAAATGAATGAATTGATGGTTCCAGTAACAGATGATAAATTGTTCGAGTGCATTTACTGCCTCCTTTCAAATTTTTCGGACAGGAAAATCATAAAAATGTCACGAGATAATAACGAGTCTTGAAAAATTCACTGTAAAATTGAGATCTCCAGAAAGAAAAAAAATAATCAGATTAATTATTAATCTCATAACAACGCATTCATTCAAAAAAATTCGTAAATGGGTTTCGTAAAAAAAAAATATTTGCCATGATAAAAAAACATTTCTATAAATGAATGAATTAATGGTTCTGGTAACATGATAAATAATTGACTGAGTGCACTCGCCCCAATTTACTCTGAAGAAATTGAAGTAGCCCTGAAACCATTAAAAGTTTTTGAATAAATGAAAAATAAATGATAAAAATGACAAAAAAAGATGAACTAACTAGATGAAACAATTCTATCATTTATTTAGTAATTTTTTATAACCATCTTATAATCACCAGATTTGATAAAAAATTCTGTGAGAAATAATTCAAATAATCAGATAAATCTATTACATTATATGCGGAAAATTGTATAAAAATATGACTAAAGAAACAGATGAATTAATAACCAGATATTCATCTTCCTGAATTCATTTCCATTTGTGCAAGAGACGAGACAAAAAAAATCCACTGATCCCCCAATTTGTTATTCAGGGGGAATCACTGGTGGAATTGAGATCTGCATAACGTACCCTACCGAATACGTCAAAACTCAATTACAATTGGATGGAAAAGCCGGTGCTGGGAAGCAATACTCGGGCATTGTAGACTGCATTAAAAAAACAGTGCAAACAAATGGAGTCCTTGGGTTGTACCGAGGACTGTCAGTCCTGGTTTACGGCTCGATACCGAAATCCGCGGTGAGATTCGGATCCTTCGAGACCGTGAAGAAGCAGTTGGTCGATGACGATGGCAAGCTGAATGCCCAAAGGAGACTCCTCGCCGGTCTCTGCGCCGGTGTCTGCGAGGCTATTTTTGCCGTTACGCCTATGGAGACTGTTAAAGTGAAATTCATCAACGATCAGAGGTCAACCAATCCGCGATTCCGGGGGTTCTTCCATGGGGTTGGACTCATTATTAAGGAAAATGGTAAGTCATCACATTTCATTGAGTCAATGAATCAATTAATTTAGTCATTTGACCCTTGATTGATTTCGTTCATCGAATTGTTTACTCTTAAGGCCCGGGTGTACTATCTTTCGAATGTTATCTGCATTTTTTTCATCTTTTGTAATCCAAAATTGTCAATTGAGTGGTACATCATGTAGAAATTTCCAAAAATTATGATAGAATCATTAAAAAAATGGAAAAAATTCTGAACTCTTTCAAAGAGCGTTTTTAATTGAGATTCAGAATGAGTTGAAAAAAGTGGAAATTACAAATATCTGATTCTCTGTGGCAAATTATCTATTAACTGTCATTTTCCATGGTGGATAACAAAACAGTAACTCCTCATTGGAAGTGACAGCTAGGTATCTCAATTTTCAAAACAGTGTTATGTAGTCATCTGCCATTTTTATGTGATAAAAGTGTGATTAAAAAATTCTCCAAAATATTACAACTTTTTTCGAAGAGCCTTTTCCGTAATAAGTGTCTCTGTGCAGTGCGGGAAAAGATTTACGAAATCAGTCTTCACCCTGCATGATATTGGGTGACAGGTCGCCATTTGTCACCGTAAATCAGATACATTTTTCAATTTCTTGTTATTCAACTTATTCTAAATATAAATTAAAAATGCTCTTTGAAAAAATTAAGAATTTTTTCTACTTTTTTTTAAATATTCATTCATAATTTTTCAAAACTTCTGCATAATGCAGGACTTAATTGACAATTTCAGATGACGAAAGATGAAAAAAAAAACACCGAGATAACGTTCGAAAGNGCCATTTTTATGTGATAAAAGTGTGATTAAAAAATTCTCCAAAATATTACAACTTTTTTCGAAGAGCCTTTTCCGTAATAAGTGTCTCTGTGCAGTGCGGGAAAAGATTTACGAAATCAGTCTTCACCCTGCATGATATTGGGTGACAGGTCGCCATTTGTCACCGTAAATCAGATACATTTTTCAATTTCTTGTTATTCAACTTATTCTAAATATAAATTAAAAATGCTCTTTGAAAAAATTAAGAATTTTTTCTACTTTTTTTTAAATATTCATTCATAATTTTTCAAAACTTCTGCATAATGCAGGACTTAATTGACAATTTCAGATGACGAAAGATGAAAAAAAAAACACCGAGATAACGTTCGAAAGTAGGGGAAGGTAGGGTAAAATGGACACTTTAGACTTTTTTAAAATTATTCATAACTCAGAAACAAATGTAACAATAGAGGTCAGTTTAGGCCCATCTCAAAGTGAAAGAATTGTTCTTTGTATTGAAAAAAAAATTATTAAATTTCATCAACATTTCAACTCGTCACTAATATTTTTAAAAAAGTCAAAAGTGTCCATTTTACGCAAAATGAAGACAAAAGCATAAGCCTAACAAAACCAAGATAAACGATTAGCCCCTCACGGACGGGGCCTTTTTGTATCCAAGCTTGGAGTACGATTAATACAACTACACTGCGAGAAAAACAAACACGTTGTTAAACAAGTCTTGTTTGGGCCAACAAAATCGCTAGTTGAAAATTTCCAAAAAATAATTTGTTTGGTTCGAATTTGAAAGTCTCAAACATGAATAATTGTTCTGCTTTCGACAGCAACGAAATATTTGGCTCAAGAGGCGGATAATTCACCCCAGACGGCGCCTTTTCAGGATGAAAATATCTCATATACAGGAAAATTTATCAACAAATATTTTATCCCGAAGTTACAAGATTGCTATCATATAATTATTATTGTTTCATTTAAGGGTTCATTTCTCGTCTGTGATTATTAGACAGCCGGAACGAAAAACTACTATCCCTTGCTCCGCATAAAACAAAGATTTTTCGGGAGCAACATACGTATGGGAGTATCGAAAAACGAAGGAGTGGTGCTAGAAATGACATTTCTTGCGTGTACAGAGAATGCAATTTGTTATGAACTACTAAATCTATTTTTGCGACAAAAAATTTTCATTCCGGGGCACTCTCTGCATGTTTGGCACAAAAACATCCTTTTTTGATAATTTTCAAAAAACTATTTTCTTGGCACAAGTAAGACTTGTTTGAGAACTTTGTCGTTTTTCTCTCAGTGTAGAATGTAATGATTTCTGATCAATGGAAAATTATGAAACCGATATGTAATTGAAGCTACAGTATTACTTCTTTCGTTGTTATTTATTTGGTTGAGTTAAATTCCGTAGTTTTGGAAATAATCAATTGCAAAGAGAGTCATTCATATTTTCATGGGTTGATGCCATACATCCAACCCGTACAAGAGGGGTTAAGGAACCATAGTAAAGATATAAAAAATAAAAATATGGGAATAAAAATATGGAAAACAAATTGGCAGGTTCAGAGTGGATTAGCATAACCTAATGCTAACCGAGTTCGCATAATAAAACATAGAACCAAAAGCATACAGAAAAAAAACAATAATTGGTAATTCGGTAAGTCTCAGGATGATTGAAGCAAAGTGCCAACTGAGAATTGACCTTAATAATTAATTATTTCAAGGTGTTGCATAGAAAATGACAATATCAGGCTGAAGGCCCTCGGGCGATGGCCAGTCGCCAGCTTCTTGTGACGAATCTCGTTAAAGATGCATAAAATAAATAATTAATCGTTCGTTGACTATTCATAACTTTAATCGTCAGTTATAGATCATTTAACGATCATTAATTTATTTTCTGTTCGTCCTTCAAAATCCATTAAATTCAATGCATTTGAAATTGAAATAATTAACGCATTCTTATAATAGATTAATAAAAATAGAATATATGAATCTATTGTTATTTTTATAGTTTAAAAAAAACTAGTTTCAATCATAAATCCTTAATATTGGTTTATTGGAAGCCAGGTGAATAAATAAAAGACACTTTTGTTAGAGCAATTAGATTTGGTTTTTATTAGCACGTGTTCTCGCATCGAGAACAGTCGCAGAACTGAATAAAGAATATCGAAGTCACAAAGACCATAGCCTTTTTATTATGGTTTCTTTCTCACCAGGCTTTATCATATGTTTATATTTTTAGTAAACATTCGACTAGAGTTTCGTCGCAAGACCCCACAGGCGGGTCTCTCCAGGAAAAGTGATCTCATAGTATAATAAACCCAAGTTATATCGTTCAGTAATATGATCGAATTGTTTTTGCTCCTTTCAATACTTAATGAATCTTTTTTTGACTTCTCTTTTTTTGTTATTTAAAAAAGTAGTCCTTGTCGATTTTGCATTGTAAAACTCATTGACTCCATTGACTTTTATTTGCTAATGCAGTTGAGAACAAATAAATTTCGCAACTGATAAGAGTTATCTGTAGAATTATGTGGGATAATGTACTCGTGAGCGCCAAAGGCTGATTTGGGATTTAATAAGATGTATTCAGCGGTAGAGTGAGTTAATTAGCTCGTTATCTGGGAAATTACTGTTTTTGGGAGGAAATGGCAAGAGACTTTTTGTAGCAAACAAAATTCTCGCAGTGAAAATCCTTTGGAATTTTCCCATAGCATCACGTGTTCTCGAATTGATCTAATTAATATCATTCAACAATTAATGGGTACAAGAGGGATGGATGAAAATCGATCAATTATTCCATTATCTCAGTGATGATATAATTGATTTTAAGACACTATGTCAATAGACTTTTTTGGGGCGTCACATGACATCACGTTTTAGAGTCCGTCAGGTTTGAAGAACACGTGACATCATGTGATGTCAATTATTCTCATGTCATAATTTCGGTCTACTTTTCTCTGTTATTCTGAACCAACTAGAAAATTGAAAACATTCCTGTTCTTGAATTGATGATTTTTTCTGTTCTAAAATTGATCTCTTCATGTTTATAAATTCAGTAGCGAAGTGGTAATAGTATATTATGTCACACGAATCGCAAACCGGCGTCACGGTCCGTATGACATATACTATTTTTTGTCACGAAGGCCGGATGAGGTGGTGGGGTGGGGGCGCAGAAGCGGGGTCCATCAGGGGCCGCAGGCCCCGGCGGGGGGGGGCGAAGCCTTCGGCTCGGATTATAAAGCCACATTCGCCAGATAATACTTTTATCGCCTGATGACATAATATACTATTATCGCCGTGTGACATACGATATTTTATGTCATTGGGCCCGAAAGCCGCGATCTAACCGAGCAAAGCGAGGTTAGAATCGCGGTTTATCGGGCCTAATGACATAAATGATGATTCGGGGTTAAGTCAGTGACATCAGTCCACTCTATAGTTATCGCTATCTTGTAATCTAAGGGAGATAGGAGAATTTTGATAAGGACCTTTTTGTAGAGAATTTCAAGGGCTATAAAAAAGGTCATTATAAAAATTTTGCTATCTTCATTGTAAAAAAGATAATTCAAGGTTAAACAACTGAAGAAAAATCTGATATGTCTGTAAATTCAATTATAGAGTAATAGACGATTATAGATAAATAAATAAGACCTTTGGAGTATTATTATTGTTCTATGAATAAATTGAATATTAAAAAAAGGTCCTATAATTTTTTAAAACCAAAATTCACTACCGTTCCATTTTGCCCCACTCACCCCTTTTCTTGAAAATTAATAGAAATCTGGAACGTTAAGGTAAATGAATTTTTGAATTTTCAATTGATTGAAAAGTGAAGAATACATTATATGATTTAATTTACTAAAGTTTACTAATGTTTTGATTGAAAATTAAGATGAGTTGAGGAATTATCATCTTTCTGCTCTTCAAAAATTTCGAATTCCAATGAATTTTCATTATTTTTCTCCTGTATCGAAATCAGTCATTGTTTTGAAAATATTTAGGCAACTGCTCATGAAATTTCAGTTTTCTTTCAACTATTTAGCCTACTAAAGGAGAGGAAAATGTCACATTTTATCTCATTTTATCATAAAATCGTCATAATATCACAAAACTAATTTCTTCTGCCAAATATTTCATCTCTTGAGGAGAAATTTCTTGGGATAAGAAATTTTTTGTACCGTTTCATTTTGCCCCACGTTCCATTTTGCCCCGCTATTCCATTTTGCCCCACAGTTCCATTTTGCCCCACCCTCCCCTAAGTAGAATTGTTTTTTGATATATGCTCCCTCTCACTCATAACTCCAATGTAATCTCGTTACATAATTTGACGCCACGAGAGCGATAGCACAGATAGAGCATCTGCGGATCCGCGATGCAATCCGATGATAATTCTCAGGAAAAAAGAAAAAAATTGCAATATCGGATGATGAGCATTTGCACTTAAATAAACTCAGTCATTGAACACAGTAACGGGTGCTGGGATTTCTCACCTTGACTGAATCACAATGTCTCGTAACGTTGGAACACACGAGTGGTCAAAGTTCCTGGCTGTTTTCGTAACTAAAAAAGAATACAAAAAACGGGGCAATTCAATGCTGTTTACGTAGACGAAAACTCTGCGCAAGGATTCTCACCATGATTAAAAATTTCTGAATGAAAATATTCACTTGTCTTATGAATACTGATGAGTTTGTTGGTGCCACTCATTAGAGTGATAATGACGAGTCGAGGAGATAAGAGGGAACTTCATGCGAGAGACAAATGTAAAAATGCAGTAGTAATTTGTAGGGAGTTTGACGAAAAAAAATGCCTCGATACTATTCTCTAAATCACTCTGAGGTGTTCGCAAGACTCATTTAATTACTCTTAGTCTCTTTCATTATCAAATTAAATAACCAAATTTTTAACGGAATTTATTGCAAGAAAAATATAAAAGACTAATTTCCTTACTTAAAGTAGTATATCGAAACTCCACGTAAGTCGTTGGGTGCAGTGAGGAAAAATTAATTTAAATTTAATTAATTATTAAATTTAAATTATTTAAATTTTATAATTTATTTATTTTTATTTTCTTTATATTTTATATTTATCATCAATTTGATTTTTAATGCCCGAAAAAAAATTATTCATCATTGATGATTTTTTACATGAATTTTTTACATGAATGAGCGTAAAACATTAACCCATCGAATTTTCGCTACATTTATTTTCTTAAATAATAATTGCTCGTTGGATTAGGAGATCCTATATATTTGGGGTACCCAGAAACATAAATTATTTATCACAAAAGTTTGACACTGATGATAATTTTTGTATTAGTCATAACATTTTTATTGATTTTTTCCCCCATTTTTGTGGATTTTTTCTGCATTTTAATCTTCTTTCTAATCTCGAAAAATTCATTTTCTCAGAAGACTGTGCTATCTTGCTATTGTTTAATTAATTATTATCAATAATACTATTATCAATAATACCAATTGAGTATAAACTCAACCAGAATGTTTTTATTCATATCAACTTTTCGTTTAGAATTGATTTCAGATTTTCGTCTTCAAAATTCTGTGGTGAATTGATAAACTAGGATAAATGCATTTTTTTCGAAAATGCGTTCTTTGGCTAAATTACTTTCCAATAATTTGTGGAAGCAATTTGACAAAAAAAAATATTTTTCTTTTAAGTGCACTTATCTTAGTTTACCAATTCACGACAGAATTTAAGTCATGTCTACACTACTCTAAAGAGCATTTCAGCAGAAATCTTAAATTCGCAAACTTAAAAAAAAACCTGGGTCGAAATTGAGAAAAAGTTTTTATTTAAACTATTTTTATCATTACAGGATTCAAAGGAGTTTATCAGGGACTAGTGCCAACAATAATGAAACAAGGTTCCAACCAGGCAATCCGATTTTTCGTCATGGAATCATGCAAGGATTGGTACCGAGGCGGTGACAATAATAAACCTGTGCCTAAACTCGTCGTTGGATTTTTCGGAGCTTGTGCTGGCGCAGCTTCTGTTTATGGTAACACACCAATCGACGTTGTGAAGACCAGGATGCAGGTAATTACTGTCTCCTCTCCTTCCCAAATAACAGCAAGTTTATGTCACTAAACTCGGAATAAAACAATTATTCAAGTTAACAATGCGAAAACGCTACACCCACAGGAATGTATCTGATTTATGGTGACAAATGGCGGCTTGTCACCCAATATCATGCAGGGAGAAGACTGATTTCGTAAATCTTTTCCCACACTGCACAGAGACATTTATTACGGAAAAAGCTCTTTGAAAAAAGTTGTAATATTTTGGAGATTTTTTTAATCACACTTTTATCGCATAAAAATGGCAGATGACTACATACCACTGTTTTGACAATTGAGATACCTAGCTGTCACTTCCCATGAGAAGTTAGTGTTTTGTTATCCACTATGGAAAATGACAGCTAATAGATAATTTGCCGCAGCAAATCAGGTATTTGTAATTTCCATCTTTTTCAACTTATTCTGAATCTCAATTAAAAACTCTCTTTGAAAAAGTTCAAGTTTTTTCTATTTTTTTTATCATTCTGTCATAATTTTTGGGAATTTCTACATGATATACCACTCAATTGACAATTTTGGATTACAAAAGATGAAAAAAATCCAGATAACATTCGAAAGATAGTACACCCGGGCCTTAATCCAGATAAACTATTTCTCTGGGTGTAATTAACTTGGCAAGGACTGATTTTAAAATAAAATATTCAGAAATCTTTTTTGTAGACAATCGTTTCTCTCAGAAAAATGTTTTTCGACATTTCATCTTTAAATGAGTAATTACCGAGACAATCAAACGACTATAAGCATAATAGAATGAAATAAAATATTTCATTAATACTTCTTTTCAAGTTTGATATTCACAAGCCTCAATACTTCCCTATAATAGTTCAGATACACTGTTGGAAAAAAATTGGAATTACATAGAGAGTTTAGTCGTACTCTTTAGGAAAACGACATTTATTTGAGTTTGGCAAGAGCGGGGG
>NW_021680452.1:1600420-1609180 GCF_001412515.2 Diachasma alloeum | reverse complement strand
GGGGGGGGGGGGGGGGAGGTAATAATTAAATTCCAAATTTGAGAAGTCCTCAACTTACTTTAACTTTTAATTTATTAAAAATTGAACAATGCATTTACCTCAATGTTCTTGATTTATATCAACTTTCATGAAATAATTGAACTGAAATTTCCATTATCCACTCATTTTCTCATTAAAGTGTGAATTTTTAATAACGCAATCCCTTGTAATTTCAATGAAATTATCACTCGATAATTTCCTAGGAGGATATGAGAAACAGAAAAAATTGTTTACAGTGTAGATAATATCCTGCTATATAATTGTAGTAGTAATATGATATTACTATTACGAATATCACAGGTTTCTGTTAAATGCTGACAATTGGACAAACAAGATAATTCAAAATAATCAAAATAGATAATGAACATCTACAATTTTATTAATTTTTTTGTTGTACGTTCATTTCAGGGTCTCGAAGCAGCGAAGTACAAAGGGAGTGTAGACTGTGCAGTGCAAATATGGAAGAAAGAAGGGCCAATGGCGTTCTACAAAGGCACAGTGCCCAGATTAGGGAGAGTGTGTCTTGACGTTGCAATTACATTCATGATTTACGATTCATTCATGGAGCTTTTCAACAAGGTCTGGCCTTGAGTAGCCATCAGACTCATGAGATAAACGAATTGCCATATCAAGTGCCCTCGAAACTGACAGAAGCAATAGAGAACGAATTTTTAGTGGAGTGGTAAACAACGAAAGGCCAAACGAATTTCCCAATTACTTCACAGATATCTCTGGAACTGGAAGGTTCAGGGGAAAATATCGGAATTTATTTTTCACATAGAATTCCATTCCTATATATCAAATTTTTATTTTACCTTTTCCCTCGACTCCTCAGTTCCGGAGATATCTTTTACCTCTTCACTTCACAAACTCAAACAAACACAGGAAAAATCCTTGAAAAATTCACATCGACGAATTTTTTTACGTGATTGTTAATACCGAATCTTTGATGTACATAACAAGATTTTATACACAATTAATTTAGATCAACGAAACGAGTGTGCACTGTTGCACAGTGTTCACAGAATTCAGATTTATTTTTCAAAATTTATTTACATCCACTTAAATAAATTTATTTATGCATGTTAATTCGAAATTTACACGATAAAATATATTTTCTTTATTTTTATTTACGGGTTCTAGACATTCCAGTGGTTTAATTCTGTAGTCGAGTGGTTAAAAGTCATTGTCGTTTTGTTCATTGTTAATTGCGTGATTAATGGTCTCAAGAGAAGTGACAGGGGACCTCTGTAGCTATAGAAATCTTCAACCAAAAGGTCTTGTGATATTTTTACTCACAGACACTCATTATCGAAATAATGACGTTAGTAACAAAATAAACTGATCACCATTTCACTACAGAATTGGCTTAAAATGCATTCATTCCAATCGTTCCACACCTGAAACAGCGTAAAACCGAAATTAATTATTTAATGAATCAATTAAGTCAGGAATTCATTTGCGTACAAACAGAAGATGATGAAGAATAAAAATCCTCAAACGAGACCAAAAAATCAATTCTTAATTGATTCAATGAAACAATAAATTTGTAATTTATCAAGTGAATAATATATATTGATTAAAACCTCAGAAATGTTTTTCATCCATTCAATTGGACGATCACCTTTGCCTTCACGCGATGCGAACGCGGGGGAAAAATGAAGGGAATTTTACCGAGTCACTGGCGTACGTAACGTGAGAGTCAAATTCCAACGGTATTAAAGTGCGGTGTACCTGTGTACTCGAGCATCTGTGGCTTACCACAGCCATTTTTACCATGTGTCATGAGATACTGTTGGTGCTCAGTATCCCTTCCCTATTACTCTGTGGCTGAAAATAATACCGCGAGGATTTTCTTCAGAATTGGAGGGCAACATTCAGTAGTCAAGTTGTGAAGATCAGAAAGAGAAAAATTCCAAACCATTCTGATAATATCTCCTTTTTTTTTATTTTAGCACGACACTTTACAAGTTTATACAGCTTATCAATATAGGATAGAAAAAGAAATAGAAAAGAAGAATTATAATAACAGAAAAGAATGTATAACCTGAGACAGGAGGCAGTTTATATAGATTCGTGTATAGAAGTGTACATTGGTGTCTTAGTTAGGTCTTATATTTTTAAATTGCTTTCGTTCAGAAACTTCGTGATGATTTCTATGCATATGAGATCTAGGTCTTTCAGGATATTTTGGCTAGAGTATAGAGGAAGGTAATTTTTCCTTTGTAATGCGTTGAGCATATTTTGTCTCGGCTGATCAGGTCGGGGGCAGTCCCACAGCACATGGTCGAGGTCTTCATTCGGGTGGCCACATTCGCATTGGAATGATTGATAATATCTCCGAAACTAATGGACTGATCGAAAAATGTCAGAAGTTGTTTTTGTGGAAATTTTCAAGGGCCACAAAAAAGTTTTTTTGACATTTTTCGATAAGTCACATGGTTTTGAGGATATGGGCGAAATAATCTCTGGAAATTTTGCATTCGTCTTTTTCGGTTTTAATCATCATCGATTGATTATGAAATTATGGGAGCAACGGTTGGTTCTAGATCAGAAGCTCAGTAGACTTTATTCATAGGAAATTGTCTCCACTGCAAGAAAGTCCTTTGACGCCTCTCCTGAGGGCTATTATTTTCGGAGATATCTGCCACAAATTCATCTGGATAAAATGCCTTTACTCGTCTACCGGTCGACAACATTTTCAGTTGGAAATTTTTCGCTGTTGGAGTATTTTGACCGTAGATTGACCGAAGCAGATTATTTGATCATTTTTGATAATTGGATAATTCCCATCAATTTTATTCTTCAGTATTTACAGTTTTTTCAAGGAACTTCACTCATTACAATAACAATGACTGTTATATCATTATATTTTTCGATAAACCTGATAGTTTTAAGAATACCCGTAAAATTTCCTTGAAATTTTTTCATTCATCTCTTGCGATTTTAATCTTCATCGGTTAATTATCAAATTATCTCAACAAGACTTGATACAGGCCAAAACCCCATAAAACTTTTTAAATTAATCGACTGCAAGATTTTCTCTATCCATCTCCATCGATTTTATCCTCCAATGCCCTAAAATCTTTAAATGATTCATTATTAATGGCCCCTATACCCTCCAAAATTCGAAAAACTCCCAACATTGTTCGATAAAACTGATTATTTTAAGAATAACTGAGAAATAAGCTCTCCGGAAATTCCACATCCATCTCTTCCGGTTTCAGTCCCTAGCGATTAGTTCTCAAATTATCTCAACATCAGCTGCTACTACCCCAAAACTTCATAAGACCTTTTTTGTGGGAAATTTCCTTCTCTACAAAAAGTTCTCCCAACATTTCTCCTTAAATTCATTAGTTTCCAAGATCCTCTCAAATAAAACCAAATAGAATTTCTTCAATCATCTTCTCCCTAACAAGATTTTCTCCATCGATCCCCATCGACCCCTCGATCCCCAAGAAACCGTAAATAATTCATTATCACTGGTTCCTGTGGCTCGCAAGGCCCCTGGAAACGGCGGCTAAACCCCACAAAAACGTAAATAACGTTGGGAGTTAATTACAAATGACTTTCCTCCCTCAATTTCCCCAGCGGAAACCTCGCAACGTTTGAGGGACTGGTTGAGGCCCCCGTCCCCCCACTCTCTCGCCCAATGAGGCCCTGAAGGGGGGACCCGGGGTCACATTCCAAGATGGCTGTGCCTGAGGAATGCAGTGGGTGCCCCCCTAAGACGCCTTCCTCTCTCCTTTTTTAAGCGAGCCAATTTCTTTCATACCCATCGAAAAACAACTACTTACCCCACAATTCGCCAAATCCCCACACCAAATTCATCTCCTCACCCTCAATCGCCGATACCTCATATTTACTGTGACACTGTGAACTGTTGGAAATTGAAATATTGCGTGTTAAGGGGCAGAGGAAATTTAAAAAACGGTCGAAACGTGCGTGAGTGAGAGAAAAAAAAACAAGAAAGGGAATCAAATTTTCGAGGGACTGTCAGTTACAAGTGTTGGATTCTTTTAATTACACTCTGGACCTGGAGGATGCTTATGCAAGACGATGCAACCGGCTCGTCTTAAACAATGTCTCATCGTGATATCTCTGAGGTAAATTATGAACTTATTAATTGATTATTCATTAACGCAAAAAATTGATTGACAAAGTGCCAAAATCAAATTTAAAAAAATTCTGTCTGCAGAAAAACGAAAAAATAAACGTATTTATGTTCTCAAATTGCATTATATAGTTCAGTTAAACGATGAAATTGAAAGAAATATTAATTTCTGGGGGAAGATGGTATTGATCGATTTGTTTTTCCCTTTTATTATTCGTGTTTTCATAATTCTGCAATGTATGCCGTAGAAAGTGGAGAAAATTTGCCATTCCATAAGGTGCTTAATGGCCCATTCCACCTCATTTTCTTATCGCAAAAATACTCTCCAAACAATCTTTCACTTCTTGAAATATTTAACGTTCACCTGTTGATCAGGAGTGGTGAAGTAAGGGTACTTTATTTCGCCATTGTGGCTGATATCGTGGGAGTACAAGGGTTCAGGAGATGATATCAAGAGTCCTTTTTGCGAAGAATTTTATGGAGTACAAAAAAGATCTTTTGGTTACTTCTCTAGAATCAGTCATAAATGAGATAATCCCTTGATTGATGGAAGGAGTGAGTAGTAAAACGATGAAGCAGAGTCGTATCCATTATTTTTACGAATATCTTTGATGTCAGTGGACCCTTTTCTTGAGAGATTTCAAGAGCAACAAAAATTTTTTCTGAAAAGACTAGTTTCCGCGATATTATTAAAATTATCTGAGTAGTTTTTGATTCATTGGTTTCTATGGAATTAATATTTTCAAATTATCTCAACAACAGTTGATACTAGCCTAAAACCTCATAAGACCTTTTTTGTGGGAAATTTCCTTCTCTGCAAAAAAGTTTTTCTAACATTTCTCCTTAAATCCTTTAGTTTCCAAGATACGTCTAAATTAATCGACATCCAATGCCTCCACTCATTTTCTCACTGCCTGTAAGAATTTCTCTATCGATTTCCATTTATTTTATCCTTCAATCCTCGAGAAACTTTAACTGATTCATTATCAATGACCCCTATATCCACCAAGATTTGAATAACTCCCAACATTTTTCGATCAAACTGATTGGTTTGACGGTAACTGTGAAATAAGTTCTCCGAAAATTCCACCTGTTGATCAGGAGTGGTAAAGTAAGGGTACTTTTATTTCGCCATTATGGCTGATATCGTGGGAGTAAAAGGGTTCAGGAGATGATATCAAGAGTCCTTTTTGCGAAGAATTTTATGGAGTACAAAAAAGATCTCTTGGGTATTTTTCTAGAATCAGTCATAAATGAGATAATCTCTTGATTGATGGAATGAGTGAGTAGTAAAACGATGAAGCAGAGTTGTGTCCATTATTTTTACGAACATCTTTGATGTCAGTGGACCCTTTTCTTAGGGGATTTCAAGAGCAACAAAAATTTCTTCTAAAAAGACTAGTTTCCACGATATTTTTAAAATTATCCAAGTTGTTTTTGATTCATTCATCTCTGTGAAATTCATATTTTCGGGATATCTTTTGGACTAGTAGGTTTAGGGAAAAATCACAAGCCCTTGACATTTGTAGTAATTTTTCATATCACTTAGTAAACAATAATGTGAATCTTAATCGGACGCTAGAGTTGTGAAACTCAATTGATCAAGTTATACGCATTATTCGACAAAATATTTTTAAAAATTGTTGGTTTTGAGAAGTGTGTGAGAGAACGTGTGTTTTGAGAAAGTGTGTAATTATGACGTGTTTTTTTTTTCAAATTTGTTAGTTTTGAAGATATTGTCAAAATTATCGTAAAATTAGGTGAGATTTTGTATTCCTGTCTTTTTCTACTGAATTACAATTTATTAAATATGAAAATTCTTTTCGAAATTTTCACCAAATTCTATTCAAGAAAGTTACTTTGACTGTCATTGATAGCTAGACTCATTAGAAGATAATACGACAGTCATTAATCTGCTAATCGACAGTTGAATGAATGAGTAGTAAGAGACAATGACTCCACATCATCCGCGTTAATTTAGTGAATATCTTCCAAAATGAGGAAATTGCGAGGAATTTGAAAAAATAGAATTACATTTTTCTAATGAATTACCATTTCCAAAAAATCTCAGCAACTACCGGGTTTAGGACGAAACGTCAATAAACTTTCTTTGTAATTTAAAAAATTCTCTACTAAAAAGTTATCACGATTATTTTTCATAGCATCACTCGTTAATGAGAGAATGTAACACTCAATTGAAGAAATCTATAGTGAAAGGAGATGTAAATATCTTATAAAATTGATGGTTTGGAAGGAAATGTTTGAGGCTTTTTTTGTGTATAGATATTTAAAAGATTGATTTGATTGATTGATTGATTTGAGTTGTTTTTTTCATTAAATTACCGTTTTAGAAAAATCTCATATACTTTCAGATTTAGAAGAAAACTAAACCATTTTTCTTTTAGTTCACACATACAGTCCCTGCAAAAGAACATCTTCGGAAATTTCGCTCTAAATCTAAAAGTGTTGCAGACTTTTGCAAAATAATCTGAACACAAATTTAGACTTTCTGTATTTTTTACTGTCTTTTTCTACTGAATTACCATTTCTTTCAATCTCCGCATCTAGTTGGTTTAAAAAGAAACGCCAAAGAACCTTCTTCGTAGTTTTGTAAATTCTCTACAAAAATCTATCCTGTTTATTTTGCATAGGATCGCTTATTAATGAGAGAATGTAATACTCAGTTAAAGAAATTAGTAGTGAAAGGCGATGAATGAAAAGCATCCAATTTTTGTCGTAAATATCTTCTAACATTATTGGCATGCAAGGAAATGTTTAAAGGTTTTTATGTGTATAGATATTTTCAAAATGATAATTCTTGCTAAATTACCATTCTTTTCAATCTCCGCAACTAGTGAGTTTAGGGAGAAATGTCAGAACTTTCTTCGTAGTTGAAAAAATTCTCCACAAAAAAATTATCGTGATTACTTTCCACACAGCATAGCTTATTAATGAGAGTATGTAATGCTCAATTGAATAAATCAATAGTGACAGGCGACGACTGGAAAGCATTCAATTTTTTGGTAAATATCTTAAAATTAATGGTTTGAAAGGAAATGTTCGAGTTTTTTTTGTGTCTAGATATTTTCAAAATGGTAATGGTAATGGTGGTTTTTACTAAATCCCCATTTTAGAAATATTTCACCAATTTCTAGTTTTAGAAGGAATCGTTAAAAATTTTTTTTGGAAGATTACAAAATTCCCCACAAAAAAGGTTTTCTGAAATTTTCTCCTGAACCTAAAAGTGTCGAAGATGTACAGAATAATCTGAACACGAATCTTCAACTCATCTCCCAATATTCACTCCAAATTCCGTTTCTAATGATTAAAAACAGGTGGAGCCCGAAGGTACGTCGGCCCTGGCCGCAGGATCGAGGGCCCTATTTCTAGAAACAGTGAAGAAAAGTAATGCAGCCTGTCAGAATGGTGATTACGCCCTGGCTGCTAATTTATACACCGAGGCCCTCGCACTTGATCCACTCAGCCATGTACTATACTCCAACAGATCAGCAGCACGTCTCAAGATGGGCCTCTTCGCACTGGCCCTTCAGGACGCTGTGCGAGCCACAGAGCTCCTCCCCCAGTGGCCCAAGGTATATCACGATCCCAAAAAAGCCCCAATTTTTTTACTCGATTCTATCTCAGTAGTGAAGTGGTTACCTCAGCCAATTCTTCTCCCATTCCAAATGACTTAATCCCCAACTCGGATAGGGGCAAGTGCCAATACCTCAGCCAATTATATTTATCGTGATACCCGCCTCAAAAGTCCACCTTTCGAAATGGTTTAGTGTGCGTAAAGCGGTTCTTTTCCGCACGGCGTGCGTAATGTTCACGAGCATGCGCAAGAACAATCACATTATCCCCACTATTGTTCCGAACAGTGAACTCGGCAAGTATCACAAAAAATAGGATGTGTTACACGTGCGTGTGAAAAAGTGGAACTTTACGCACTAGTAACACAATATACTAATTCAGAACCGGTGGATCCAGAGGAAAATGTCAGAGAATTTTTTGCACATCGTGGAATTCTGTACTGAAATAGTATATTTCTATACGAGGGCGTCAACGTGTTTTTCATCACTTGTGCGTAAAGCGATATTTTACTAACACTGCGCGCAAAATTCCACTTCCCGCACATTGTGATGAAAAATAGGGGTCTACACTCATGGGAAGTATTCCGCGACCACTGGGAGGGTAGCAGTCGCCTTCGGTGAGCACACAAAAACACTTTTTCATCACGCTGTGCGAAAAAGAAACTTTTCTGTACTGCTTCTCACGATTTCTCGTCTGGGAATTGGTATTACATACTTCCCAAACTCGAAAACTTGAAGATCACTACAGAAAAATATCGTTCCTGGGCTGTTACGATGGGGTTTTTTTACTCGTGTGGTTGGCCACTCCTCGCCTACGGCTCGGAGGCCAACGCCACACGAGTAAAAAACCCCATCGCAACAGGCCGGAAAAATACCATTTTAAGCACGCTTCGCGTGCCTAAAACGTCCCTATTCCATACAGTGTGATGAAATAGTATATTTCGTAACGAGCTAAAAAACATTTTTTCACGAGTTACGAACAATATTTTTCATCACGCTGTGATGAAAAGTGAA